>NC_053124.1:32415144-32615144 GCF_010015445.1 Perca fluviatilis
AATAGTTAGCAAAGATCTTTAACTCGATCTTGCACACACACACACACACACACGCACGCACACACACACACACACACACACACACACACACACACACTCTCTCTCTGTCTCAGGTGTGGTTTCAAAACGCTCGGGCCAAACTGAGACGCTCCCTCACCGCCGATGACTCTCAGGTCAATTCGCCCTCCGCTCCCCAGGGAGGCGTAACCGTGGCGACTGGCTCCCCATCCCCATCCTGCTCCCCGGCCGACCAATCACAGCCCTTCTCTTCTAACACCAGCACCATCGACCAGCTGCAGCTCGCTCTGCTCACCGCCCCGCTCACCCCACCGCTGGCGAGCCCGGCCGCCAGCCAGTCGCTTCAGCTGCGAAGCCCCGCCTTCTTCCTGGACTACGACTCCCAGAGTGCACCAGGGTGCATCTCCTCTCTGGAGGCCTTCGAGGACTTCGGAGAGCCAGGAGGAGGAGCGGAGGGAGATGTTGATTCTGATAGTTCTTATAGACCGCATTACTGCTGAACAGCTTTTCAAAATAAGAGAATAGTTAAAGTTATAATCTTTAAAGGAGACCTTTTATATACAGTTTACACATTGATACTTGTAGTTTGTGTTTCTACTAACGCTTTAATCTTAAAAAAAAAAAAACTTTTCTCATACCGCCATGCCTGCTGCACCTCTGTTGGAGCACCTGTATCTATAAAAAGCCCAGTCTGCTCCTATTGGTCGGTGTTTCCGTATCTTCGAAGTCTCCTCATCTGTCAGACCCCTCCCCGGAAGTGCGCCAGGCTTTGGAGCAAATTGAACATAGCGGCCAAACGGTGGAATTGTAACGTCATGTGATGCCCTCTGGCCCAGAAAGCTTTTTTCTCCCGTAGACCCACATGGAGAAAGAGACGTCTGTAAATCAGTGGATTTATTTTTTTTAAGCGTCACAATCCCCAATCACTATCGCAAATTGATCCATTTGGTTCAATAACATTTGGAAAGTCTAGAAGAGATGCACAAATACATCTTTTAATCCCCAGTCAGCAAAGCGCTTGTCTATATCAACGAAAGCTGGCAAAAAGATCCGCTGTACGCCCTTTTTTTCAGCCGGATGTCCGTCCCCTTTCCTCTTCCTTTGTGTTGGCGTTCTAACCTCCGGCTGATTTATGAGGACTGTGGTTAACTGCTCCTCAGATCTCTGCAGGGTAAATCCAGACAGCTAGCTAGACTGTCTGTCCAATCTGAGTTTTCTGTCTCACGACTAAAACTACTTTTGAACGTACACGTTGCACCAAAACAAATTCCTTCCCGAGGCTATTTTGCAGAGGCACCGTGGCTCCGTCCGGAGCTTAGCCCCGCCCAAGACGATTGTGATTGGTTTAAAGACGGCAAAAAAAATATATTAAGTAGCCAGCTTGGCCGTACATTTAACCGGACATGTTCCAGCAGGAATGTGACCCAAAATTTAGGAGAAATTATCATCGGCAGCCAAAATTACAGCTTTCCCTGGTGTTAGCATTGAGCTACATGTGGCAGAGTATGTAACGTAAACACTGCAGTAGCATGTCTGCTTGGAGCAGATGACCATGTATGGAAAACCGGCTCAGTATGACATCATAAGGAGCCAAGAGTAGTAAAAACAGTGGGAAATCGAACGTTTCTTTCATACGTTCACCTCATCATTTGAAGCTTTGGCCATGTTTAACTAGCCTGGTCCTACCAGACTCTGGTACACTAGCCTGGTCCTACCAGACTCTGGTACATTAGCCTGGTCCTACCAGACTATGGTACACTAGCCTGGTCCTACCAGACTCTGGTACACTAGCCTGGTCCTACCAGACTCTGGTACATTAGCCTGGTCCTACCAGACTATGGTACACTAGCCTGGTCCTATCAGACTATGGTACACTAGCCTGGTCCTACCAGACTCTGGTACATTAGCCTGGTCCTACCAGACTCTGGTACATTAGCCTGGTCCTACCAGACTATGGTACACTAGCCTGGTCCTACCAGACTCTGGTACACTAGCCTGGTCCTATCAGACTATGGTACACTAGCCTGGTCCTACCAGACTCTGGTACATTAGCCTGGTCCTACCAGACTCTGGTACACTAGCCTGGTCCTACCAGACTCTGGTACATTAGCCTGGTGCTACCAGACTCTGGTACACTAGCCTGGTCCTACCAGACTCTGGTACATTAGCCTGGTACTACCAGACTATGGTACACTAGCCTGGTCCTACCAGACTCTGGTACACTAGCCTGGTCCTACCAGACTCTGGTACATTAGCCTGGTACTACCAGACTATGGTACACTAGCCTGGTCCTACCAGACTCTGGTACATTAGCCTGGTCCTACCAGACTCTGGTACATTAGCCTGGTGCTACCAGACTCTGGTACACTAGCCTGGTCCTACCAGACTCTGGTACACTAGCCTGGTCTTACCAGACTCTGGTACACTAGCCTGGTCCTACCAGACTCTGGTACATTAGCCTGGTCCTACCAGACTCTGGTACATTAGCCTGGTCCTACCAGACTCTGGTACATTAGCCTGGTCCTACCAGACTATGGTACACTAGCCTGGTCCTACCAGACTCTGGTCCATTTCATTTGTACAGAGAGTCTGGCCACTCTCGATTGACAAGTGTTAACTTCCTTGAAGGCGAGTACTCTATTGAAGTTTAAAACTATTGGATCTGCCCAGAGCCACTCTGGATCTGCCATAACCAATCGCTCATTTTGGTCGTGACGTCGGCTTAGCATCATTAGCGTTAGCCTTAGCCAACTCCTTCACCACTAACGTAGCGAGCTGGAAAATCAAACTTTTCCTGAACCGCGTGGGGAGGAGGTCCACAACATCATGGCCACCAACACAACTCAGCAAAGATTGTTCTCGCTCAGGCTTTAACTTCTAGATATTCGGCAGCATTGCCACAACGGACCAAATGGCTTCGCTCGCATCTTTCTCCGCCGCCATTACGGAACTACAACTCAAGCTAGCGCACGGCCTCAACATCATCATTCTCAGCCACTTCCTCTGTTCGCTGATTGGACCGGTAAAGATTTGGCCGGAGAAAACCCAAGAATATACCGCAAACCCAGGCGTAGTACTGAAGGGAAATTAAAATTGAGCGGAAGTACATAGAAGGGCGGAGCCAGGCTAATGTTTAACATGAAAATCCGACAAATATACATAAGCAAAATAGGTCTCCTTTAAGATTTCAGTTGAACACTTCATGTGAAGCAACAGGAAATCAGAAGGAAATGTTGGGTTTATATCATCAGTAACTTAATCCGGCTCGGATAAGTCTGTAGGAGAGTAAACAGGGAGGCTGATATCAATCAGATGTCCGGTTAAAACCATGTATCTCTAGATGTGTTGATGTTGAATGTTTGGTGACAAACTGAAAGGATGAGAAAATTCTCCTACTTCTCAAGATAAATAAAGCTCTTGGATCAGCTGGAAAATGCATCGTCCCAAAGCCTGACCCTGACGAAGTCTGCGAGTAAACAGGAAAGAGCTTGTATGAGGACCTTGAAAATTTCTTTTGACAAAGTATTTCCAAAGGTCCAGTTCATTCTGGACCTTTGAGGTTTTTTGTTTGTTATTTATTTTGAACATGTAAAAATATATATATACACATATACATACATACATATATACATATACTGTATATAATACACTTAAAATAACAATAAGAACATCTCAGCACAATCTTACAAAATTATTGTAAGTGATTCAAATAAGAAATTCCCATGTTCAAAAAGGAGTAGGAAGAAGTTAAAAAAAAAAAAAAAAAAAAAAAAAAGAATTCTGGTCCTACCCCATTTTAATATTTTATCCTTTAGTTAAATACAAAAACTTTCACTTATTTATACATGTTTATATACACATACATGTACCGTATATCTGCCTACCTACACTCATATAAACATGCATACACACACGCATTTACACATTTTAATTCATCGAGGTCATTATGAACTCAATATTTCTCAAATTTTGTACATCTTGTTTATAGGTTTATATGTTTTTCCTCCACCGACAACAATCACACGTTAAAAACAGTCGTACGTCGTGGTTTCGTCTCTGCTTCTCTTTCTGTGTTCGATGAATAAAACCATCAACCATTTTTGCGCACCACAGCCTGTGTCTCATTATCCAGCCCTCACTGTCATGCCAAAAAATTTTGTGTGGAGTTGATTAACAATTATATTAACGATTAACAAATATATGAATTGGCAGCCAATTTGATAATTTTTAAACAAAATTGCAAAACATCCCCCCTTCTCCCAGCATCTCAGTTGTGAGAATTGTCAGCTTTTCTTTCGTCTTATGTGTTTGAAAAGTAAATATTTTTGTTGATCAGATATCACTTTCGCTTTAAGATATTGTGTTGGATAGTCTTCATAATTCTACATGACATTGTAGGTCAAGCAATTCATCGAGTAAAGATACCCTGCCGAGTGTTTTCTACCAAAATGCATTGTGTGAAACATTGTCATAAAACAAGCGTGATGAATCAGTGCGTTATACAGTTTAAAAACTTGATTATATTCGGGTTATGACGCTACCCCGATTTTTTTAAACGTAAACACCTAACCCCGGCTAAAGTCAGAGTGCTCATACCCCGGTTAACAGACGTAAATAACTTCTTTAGGCTATGTTCACACTTGCCGTTTGTTTTTACAAGAAAATGTTGACTAGGGCGCTTTTTTAGTAAAAAAATAAGCTGGCAGCGTTTTGGTTACAAAAAGCAGCCCAGAGCGTCTTTTGTTGCTATAACAACAGCTGCTGCTACTGCATTATAGCTAGAGCGCTATATCATATTACTCGCTGTGCTCAGACTCCAATTTTTGTTGTTGTTATGGAAACAACAGGTCTGGCTACTCCGCTTGTCATTGGTCGGCTATCAAAAAAGCGCTTGACTTAGGGTGTTTTTTTTCTTCTTCAAGAAAAATTGAACTTTTTTCAACTTCAAGAAGACGCTCCGGGCTGCAGAAAAGAAGTCGGCGGTGACGTTTTAAAAAGCGCTCTCAGGACTTTTTTTGAAAACACGGTTCACTCCACAGGATTATAACGTAAAACAGACGCTGGCGGCTTCAAAAAATAAGCCAAGTGTGAACACAGCCTTAAGCCCACTAACATTCTGACGTTTCTTATTATTATTATGAGTATTTATCGGTTCCAGGTGATTTAATTACTTCTTCTGCTTTATAATATGTGTACTGACCTACGAGCATCAATCTTAAAATGGCCTGGAATCGTAACAGCATCAACAGTCTGCAGATCCTTTGTTGCTGTAATTGGTGGGAAATTAAATCTGAGAGGAATGACATGATTCCTCAAAGCCAGACTGCCTGAATGACATTCTTTCAGGTGGTTTTGTGTTTTCCCGTAGCGACCTTTATGGTCAACCACGGCGACAAAAGAAGCCACAAACTGCCCACGTCTCCGTGTCCTCCGCCTCTCTCTCTCTCTCCCTCTCTCCCTCCCTCTCTCTCTCCTCACAAACATGTTTAACATGTCATAAATTGGCTGCTTCCTTCTTTTGTGAATTGGCTCCACTAATCAAGCGGCGACAATTAACATGGCCCTCTGGGCGTCGCCGCTGAAGTGGGCCGACGTTTCTCAGCTGAAAGAATGAAGGTTATGGCTGCCGACGCGGACCTTGTGTGCGTCAGAAGGGCCAGGGACCAATGGGGTGACGGTAGGACGGGGGGAGGATGGAGGGCGGGCGAGTTTTTAAAAAGGTCAGAGGAGACAAATGTTTGAGAAGATACAACAAGTTAGACCGCGACACAAGGTAAGACGAACTGAATTTTCTTCTGCTTGTTTTTTTTGTTCCCCTCTCTTTCTTCGTTGATGCTAACAGATGTAAGTAACTTATTTCCTGTACGTAGGGCTCGGTAGCCTGTCGTTCAAAAACGTTCGATACCGTGACTTCGATACCAGTTCTTGAGCAATACTTTATTTCAATCCAAATTCCATCTTAACAAAAAGAAATTACTAGTGCTGTCAAACGATTAAAATATTTAATCGCGATTAATCGCATTAATGGCATAGTTAACTCGCAATTAATCGCACATTTTTATCTATTCTAAATGTTCCTTGATTTCTTTTTGTCCCATTATTTTTTTTCTCATTTTAATGCTCTTATCAACATGGAAAAGTGGATCGGCTTGCTTTGTGCAAATATTTTTTTTATTGAAAACAACAATGGCACATACTGTAGTGTTCAATTTCACACTAACATTCTCACTTGGACCCATTTAGCTATGGCTGCAGTAAGTTGGTTCTTAGTTGTGGTTTCCATGTGCTTCTGTCTGAAGTCATCCATTGTCGCCTGGCTTTGACGAGGGGGCGGAGAATTTGCATCAGCTGGGTGCTCAGCCATCAAGTGGTATTTCAGACTGGACGTGCTGCGATGATAAATCAGTTCACAACGACAAAACACACAGATCACTTTGATCTTCTCAATGGAACCATTTGGCAACTTTTTAAAAGTAAACTTTCCATTAAGAATCTTATTGGCGTCCATTTTGGCGTCTTGCGCTCACCATCCACTAAAAACCTAACGTTAGCCTGCTACTCTAAGGCCGGCTCGCCAGCCCAAACAAGTGTGCGCGGCGTGCCTGTTGTTGTGTTTCCGGTCTAGCTAGATCCGGTGTGGTGTTGTAGTTTTTCTAACGTTACTAGTTGTTGCAACAGCTTGTGAAAAAAACTACAAAGTTTGCTAGGCCAAAAAGAACGTTAATCTCGCGATTAAAAAAATGTACGGCATTTAAATGGGTTTGTGTTAACACCGTAAATAACGCATTTAACTGACAGCACTAAAAATTACAAATTACACATTATGGCAGAAAAAATCTTTTTATTTATGTTTATTTGCTCCCACTACGTGAGTCCGTCTCTGTGTAACGTAGAGTTTTTCCTGCGTGTCTCTACAACGTGTAACGATAGACAGCCAATCACAGATATTATTAGATCTTGGTAGAAGCATGCTGTGTGCTTATTGGCTCACTGACGCTCCTTAGGTAATTGGGTATTGAATGATGAGGTATTTTTCAATACGCAATACTTTAGAAGCAATTTGGTCGGTGCCTATAAAGTATCAAATTCGATACCAAGCCCTACCACTACACTACTAAAGCTACCTTT
Organism: Perca fluviatilis; assembly: GCF_010015445.1. Classification (NCBI taxonomy): domain Eukaryota; kingdom Metazoa; phylum Chordata; class Actinopteri; order Perciformes; family Percidae; genus Perca; species Perca fluviatilis. The sequence goes on from NC_053124.1 coordinate 32,422,291, forward strand.
GGCGAAATGTTTCTTGAGGCATATTGTATGTTTTGTGAAATGTCGTTTTGTGAAATGTCGTTTTGTTTTGAACATGAACGTGAAATGTCATTGCATGATGCAACATTACTTACTTACTTACTTAAGCTACGATTACACCGCAAGTCTTAATTCTTAATTCAGATTTTTTTGCTCTGATCCAATTTTTTGTTTGGCTGTTCACATTACCTTTTAAAATGTGGCCTATATCAGATTCCAGTGTGAACTGTTTCGAACTGCAAAACAAAAGAACAATGACATCAGACGCAGCACGCTGTTGCACTAAAGTTAGGGAGGTTATGGAGGAAGTCAGCATTTTGGCTTTTATTTCAAAATTTAGCTTTAAGGCTCTCTTCACCTTCCTTTGACCCTGCAGCCACGTTCTCCTGTGTCCCCGTAATTTTTTTTTGTTTGCTATTTTTTCTAAAACGGAGCAGTTACGGTATGGTCCTTCTAGTTTTGATTGAATTTAAGTATCTCCCCATACACTAATTAGGTCTATAACCTCACTCTCCCTCCATTGACTTGCTCCATCACTGTTCTTCATTTTGTAGGTCTAGTCAAGGCTAACTCCCACTGGAGCACAATTGTGACAAATGTCGATGTAGAGTGACGTAAAAGTCGCCTTGGTTGTTCACGCTGCGGCCGCATTGAGAAAAATCAGACCTGGGTCTGATTCAGGACCACATATGGAAGTGGTCTAAATCTGATTTGAAAAAATCTGATCCGGGCAAGATTTGAGTGTTCACACTACTTCTGAAGAAGTCTGACCTGGTCACTTGACCCCAAAAACATGTGATTTGGGTCACTTTTGCCTGCAGTCTGAACGCAGCCTTACTTACTAACTTACTTACTTACTTACTCTTTGATAAAAAAAAAAAAAAAACGTCTTCTTATTTCCAGATGAGACTTTCTTTCCATCTTGGTGCCTCAAAGCTCACCCTCCTCTCCCTCACCCTGGTCTGCCTCGTCCCACGGACCGTCACATCGTACCCCCACTCCCCCACCGGCCTCCTGCCCACGGGGGTGGCAGCCGAGCTGGAGTCCGCCCTGCTGCACCTCCAGGCCGCTCTGGATGACCCGAGGGTAGGCCTGTAACAATTATTACATAAATGTCAATTTGTGTTGCTAAGATGCTAAGACTGTCGATGGTAATTATTGATTTTGTTTAGATGTGCCAAATTGTAATTGTGTAATTGTGGGAATCAAAGGTACTGCACTAAGGTGGTTTGAATCTTATCTAACTGACAGGAGCTTCTCTGTCCAACTCGTTGATTTTTTATCTGAAACGGCTCCATTTACCTGCGGTGTCCCCCAAGGTTCCGTCTTAGGCCCCATTTTATTTTCTTTGTATATGCTGCCCCTGGCCTCCATTTTTGAAAGGCACGAGGTCTCCTTTCACTGTTATGCAGACGACATTCAAATTGATATGCCCCTGAACGTAAAAAATCTGCAGCCCCTGTTTGATTGTATGAAAGACATTAAAACATGGATGAATTTAAACTTTCTAAATTTAAATGGAGACAAGACAGAGATCATAGTATTTGGAAACCCTAAACCTCTTGATTTAAATTATCTTGGCCCCTTGGCTTCGAACAGTCGTTCAACTGTGAGGAGTCTTGGTGTTGTGTTAGATAGTGCATTTAAGCTTGATAAACAAATATCCGCCACTGTCAGATCATGTTTTTTCCAGTTGAGAACTATAGCCAAGGTAAAGGCATATCTCCATCCTAAACATCTGGAAAGGGTGATCAATGCCCTTATAACCTCTCGCCTTGACTACTGTAACTCGTTGTACGTGGGCTTAGATAAGTCATCGCTTTCAGCGCGTTTGCAGTTAGTCCAAAATGCGGCTGCACGTCTCTTGACAGGAAAGAGGAAGAGGGACCATATCACACCTGTGTTGCGTCACCTCCACTGGCTCCCTGTTCATTATAGGATCGATTTTAAAATTTTACTACTGACTTTTAAATGCTTAAATGGCCTGGCTCCATTATATTTAACAGAGCTTCTGCACGCTCATATCCCAGCTAGAGTGCTAAGATCCACTAATCTCCTCCTCTTGGATGTACCGAGAAGCAGACTAAAAACCAGAGGTGATCGAGCCTTCAGTGTAGCTGCCCCTAACTTGTGGAACAACTTGCCAGTCCATATCAGAACCTGCCAAACTCTGGAATGCTTTAAATCATTGTTAAAAACTCATTACTTTTCTTTGGCTTTTCCTTCGAGTTAGGTTTGTTATTTCCTGGTAATTTTAGTTTTATTTTAATTTCACTATACCTCGTATACTGTATATTACACGTTTTATTGTTGTATAAAATGTATGAGCAGTAATTTGTTGTTGTTGTTGTTGTTGTTTTAACCTGTGAAGCACCTTGGTCAACCATGGTTGTTTTTAAGCGTGCTATATATAAATAAATTGATTGATTGATTGTAATTATATAAGTGATTAGTTGGATTATATATATTTTTATTATTATTATTTCATTTGTTGTTTATTTGCGTACCCTATCCACATTCAGAGCAACAAAATCAACACGGGGGGGTACAGTTAGAAACAATGTCTTACTTGTCTTACTTCATAGGCTGTGTACAGTGCTCAGCATAAGTTTACACACCCATGCAAAAGAGGAATAAAAAAAATCATCTTTTGGAAATTGATCTTAATGCCTTAATTTCAAATTTAAAAAATTAGGAAGAATCCAACCTTTAAAGACACCAGTTTTCTTTGTGAATGAATAATGTATCGTAAATAAATAAATGTTCATCCTCAAAATACAGGGGGCGTAAGTAAGTACACCCCTATGTTAAATTCCCATAGAGGCAGGCAGATTTTTATTTTTAAAAGCCAGTTATTTCATGGATCCAGGATACTATGCATCCTGATAAAGTTCCCTTGACCTTTGGAATTAAAATAGCCACCCCACACACACATCATCACTTACCCATCACCATACCTAGAGATTGGCATGGGGTACTTTCCATAAGTGCATCTCAATGCAAATCAAACCAGCTATTAGGCTGACTGAAATAAAACCATGCCAATCTCTATTACTCTACTATACTCTATTATTCATTCACAAATACAATTGGTGTCCTCAAAGGTTGGATTTTTCCTAATTTTTTTAATTAAGGCATTAAGATCAATTTCAAAAAGATGTTTTTTTTATTCCTCTTTTTAGTCAACTTTAGCATGGGTGTATTCACTTATGCTGAGCACTGTATTTTGTGTTACTACATCGCTGGGTCACATGACAGTGATATATAAACAAAATATGTAGCCTGGGATGCATACAAAACTTAAATTTGTTTAAAAAAAAGTAATAAATAAATAAATAATTTTAAATTTGACTGAAAGAGACGATTATATTTGTTAATTGCAATTATTTCTGTACAGCAAAATTTGGAATTGTTACAGCTCTACCCGAGGGCCGAGTGGCTCGTCCGGCAAGACGCCTGGGCCACGTGGCGCCAAGACCTCCGGAAAGCCGTGCTGAAACCCTGGGAGGAGAAGGCGGCAACGGAGGAGTTGGAAGAGGAGGACCAGTCCTGGGAAGAGGCGCTGCTGAGGGCCCAGAGAGGAGACCTGGAAGCCCCGCCGCTGTCGCCCTTCCCCGGGGGTCACTCTCTGGAGAGCATGAGCTATCAGAAGGGGGGAGAAGGGGAGGACGGAGGGAAGAGGAAGGGAGCTCTGACCTCCTTCGCCGGAGGCCTCCAGGCCGTCAGCCGGGAGAAAGGAGGATTCGGTTTCCGCTTTGGGAGGAAAAGATGGACCGACAGGGGATGGTGATGGGGGGCGAGCACGGAGGGGAATAAGTGGAACTGATGAGGGAAGAGGGGGGTTTTAACGGGAGGAAAGGAGGATGAGGCTGTGTAGGAGACGCTTCCGTCAACGGGCTTCTTCCCATATTAGGGCGACGATACACTGAGCAATTTTCTAGGCAATGCACACGGCCTTCCGGCAACATGCCACATGCAGAGTTAGACATGTATTTAAATGGCGACCAAATGTTGCTGGAAAAGTTGCCCAGTGGATCACTGCCGGGAAAGTAAGAAGGTTTAGGGCAGGAGCAATGTGTAGGATACGGGATATATTGGCAGAAATGGAATATAATATTCCTAATTATTTATAAAAACAAACAAACACTGGGCACCTGGTTAGCTCACCTGGTAGAGCAGGCGCCCATATATAGAGGTTTACCAGCCCACTCTCATGGCAGTTCGTGAAATGGTGACGTTATTTAATCTATTTTTTTGTGTACAGGGACACGATTTTCTCGTTTTTATCGTGGTGGTGAGCACGAATTTTAAACTAATGTATTTCAATGGGAAGCATCTTTCGTGATAACAGCACGATTACGGTAGCGAGTAGTATTGAAAAGCCGAAAAATACGCATAAGGAGGTTGGTTTGGGGGGGGTGGATGGGTCAAACAACACGGGACTTTCACCCCGGAGACCAGGGATCGCATCCCGCGTGTGGCAGTTCCTTTTTCGCGTTCTTCTTCTCCTATCGTCCCGTTGTTGTAGCGCATCCCGCTTGTGGCGGTCCGTCCCGTTGTTGTGGCTGGCGTGTGGCGTTTAATTTCCCCGTTGTTGCGTCCCCCACAGATCGCCGATCATGTCCCGGGCGACCATTGTCACCGTCTACCGCGTGTGGCGTTTCGTTTCCCCTTTGTTGCATCGTGAAATGGTCGCGTTCCCATTTCGTGGTGACCACCGCGAAATAAACGAGAAAATCGAGTCCCTGTTGACCAATCAATAGATCAAAATAACCGTGACCATTTCACGAACTGCTGTGAGGCCGGGTTTGGGTTTACTCCTCAACGCAGCGGCCGCGGGTTTGACTCCGACCTGCGGCCCTTTGCTGCATGTCGCCCCCTCCCCCCCCTTCCAGGCAGCACTGCCTGTTGGGTTGGGGTGGAGGATGGGGCAAACAACACAAGACTTCCACCCAGGAGACCGGGGGGTGTTCATGTCCCGTTCTTGTCCCGCGTGTCACTGAAACGTACATTATGTAACCCCACCCACCCATTCTTGTGTCGCATGTTAGTTAAACGTCCTGACCCAGAGCGTCAAAAGGTGACGCCTAGAGTACCGACCAAGCACGTCTAAATATGACGCCAAAGGAAAGGATATGACGCCAAAGGAAAGGGCTAGATGTGAGTCCCGAGAGCATCAAACAGTGACGCCAAGAGTCCCGACTTTTTCAATCAATAACAAAGGCACCTGACCAAGCGTTGCTTTTTGACGATGGCGGTGAGAATGTGTTGGCTCTAGAGAGGGCCTTTCGTGTCTTAGGCCTCCTGCACACTGCCTGCGTGGCGTGAGCGTGTCAGCTGCGTGGCGTGTCGGTTTTTATTTTGGCTCCCATGTTAACAGGTCAGAGCGTGCACGCTGCCTGTGTGACACGCACGTCTCAGCCGTGGCTCAAGCCGCGCCGAAAACACATGCATGCTAGAAATAGGACCGAGGCCTATTTTGCACGCGACACGCAAGCGTGTTGGAAGCGTTTTCCAAGCAACATAAAATAGGAGAAGATGTTTATATGTCATTTTGGCACACAATACATTTAATAAATGACATTTTGATGTTTGAAAGTCTCTAGGTTTTGACATAAATGCAGATATAAATGTAATTTATATATAAATAAATAACAGGGTTTCCCGCAGCACTCTGCAGCTTAGGCAGCCATCTGAGCAAGACGGGCATGCCGCCTTAACTAGGTCGTAAAAAAAAAATCTAAAACTTTATATCAATCAATCAACTTTATTCAAGACACAGAGGTCCATAGAGACAACACAATACAGATATATATATATATATAATTATAAAACAATACAAAAAATGTAATAATGGTGCCAATGAGGCATCATTTATAAAAACATATACAGGCTTTGAGTCCAATGTTTCCAAAAGCAAGACGTATACCTTGTGTCACTCTTAGAAACATCAACTATGGACACAATGATCATATTCTTAGACCCTGTCAGTCTGCACATGAATCTATACATAAAATTTCTTAAAACAGCTTTAAAAGTGGGGACATTGTTAATGAACAATATCCACCGTGCTACTCAGTCCTGTTCCTCCTCCCTTTCATTCCAACGCCAGTTTCCCTTCTCTGCAGAACGCACTACAGAGGACGGATTCACTTTAAATCAAACAGTGCCAAATTTCGGTACCTGAGAGCGCATAAGCGCGAGCATATCTGCCGACTCTGCATCTTGACAGAGAGTGCGCCGAGACTGCCGACTCACACACACACACACGCAGAGCTGTGGTGCTGACGCAGCAAAACAACATTGACTTTGTTAAAGTCACAGTGAGTCACGGCAATGCCGGTAAAGCGGTTGCAAGTGTGTTCACAAATATGTCACCAGTCAATGTAGAACGAAATATCCTGTAGCCTATTTTGCCGTCAATACTGCCGACGTTGTCTTTGCTGTAATCAAATCAGTATATATTTATGTTTAACATTTCATTTTATCAATGGGAAACATCCATGTGTACAGACAAGGCTAGCAGCAGCAGCAGCCGCGTCAGACACGTTTCTGGTGTGTAAAGACGTAGAAAACGCCACGCAGCCGACACGCAACAGAAACGCCACACTCACGCACCACGCAGTGTGCAGGGGGCCTTAAAGTACCTAAAGGCATCTGTAGGTTTGACTACAAGCTTGGAAAAAGAGGGGAGGGGTATTCAGTTGGTTTCAGTCGGCATCCTCGCTGCAAGATACCACCAAATCCTACACACTGCTCCTTCTGAGGTCGAGAACATGTTCAAGAGAAACAGCAGGCCGGACATCAACACAAATTATATTAAACGTCCATCAACACGACAAAAATCAACATATCATTTAAACCTGAGAACAAAACTATACAAAAGTACGATACTATTTGAATACATGAATTGTATTATATGGATTCAACGCTGCACAAAGTGGCACGGTGCAATGTCAGCTGTTCTCCCAGTGATTTCTTTTCTCTTTGTTTACCTCAAAGGAAGCAGTGAGAGACTTCTTTAGTGACCGCATGCACAGAAAGACAGAAATAATGTTAAAGATTCTCAATCTCTGCAAACGTCAATGTAAATGTGAAAGTATTTCTGTCAAATCCAAAGTCTAAGAGTCTAATTATATACATATGTGTAAATAGATGTACATATATTGGAAGTATGCCTTGTGTGTTAATCTGTTGGCAATTAATAAAGAGTTGTAATACAAAACTCAACAGATTTTGGGATTGGATGTTTGATTAAGTGACTAGTGGTGCAAAGCAAGTACAGATTTAATTTACAATAATCAAAACTGGGCTTTTTGGACATTTTGTCGCTTCCTTTTGACAATGTTTCCAATGTTTTAGTTCTTTATTTCAACGTTTTAGTCACCTTTTTGAGTTTGTTTTTTTTTGAACAAATTTGTTGTTGCCTTTTTGAGTTTTTGCCGCTTTTTTCAAGTGTTTCTTCAACCATTTTTTCAAGGTTTTTATCCCTTTTTTTACCTTAAGTTACACCCTTGGTTGGTTGGATAAAACAAAAAGTAAATATGTCACTTTTGGCTTTAGGGAAATTGGGATGGGGCTTTTTTGCACCGTGAGAACCAGCAGCATTGGTTCTGCACAGCACTGTAAAAAAATTAACCCTTTTATTTCACAAAGTGGCAACTAATCATGAACCCAAACAGCAGAGAATGCGTTTACATACTGCATGACATAGAACAGCCTACATCAGACAGAAATCACACATGTAACATATCCTTTGTGCATTTATAACAGCATTGTTGCTTCAGCACTATGGTCAGATCATGAGCAGCAAATGGCTACCAGCAGTAAAAGAAAATCAAAGAATGAAAACTTCAGCCAAGCACTGTGGCATTTAAATGTATTTGAAGTTGTTAAAAAACATGTTTTTAGTGGAGGTTTTCAAATTTAAAACAGTGTTACTAATGTGTAAAGTACATAGGATTGTATTTATATTGTAATTTTTATTTTTAGTTTAGGTATGTGAGTGTATGAATATGATCCCATGCAGTAAAAAGCCAAACTTTGAAAATGTAGCTGTGAAATGACGAGCAGCCCCTGAATGCATCATGCAGAGCGGACAGGCGACAGAAGAAGCAGGGAGCAGCAGCAGTCGGTTTGCGGAGCCCAAAAACACGGTCCAACCGGCGGATAAAACTACGTTTTCAAAGCGAGAGAAGAGTCTGGTTCCGTGAAAATGTATTTCTTCGCAGTGTTTGTCCTTTTGAGGACAGGTCTGGCGGTAAACGGCGGTAAGTTGAGGCAGTGGCGAAGGCAGAAATAGTAGTTTGTGCGGACCAGTACAAAAGTGAGTGGGCCATTTTCAAAAAGACGTAGAAGTAGCAAAAAGGACAAACTGAAAAAAACAGCAACAATGTTATACCTTCCAACATAAACTGCATTACAACGGCAATAGTAGGCTACTGTCTACAACATGTTCAACCAACAAAGCTCAGTCTAAAAAGTTTGTACACAACAATATAGACAAAAACCTGTCGGTTTTAACCTATTCAGGCTAACATATATTTGCACCGTGAGCAGCATTGGCTCTGCACACAGCACTGTTGCTGTGGCAACTAAACATGAACCCAAACAGCAGAGAAGGCGTTTACATACTGCATGACACAGAATAGTCTACATCAGACAGAAATCGCGCATGTAACATAGCCTATCCTTTGTGCATTTATAACAGCATTGTTGCTTCAGGACTATATGGTCAGATCATGAGCAGCAAATGCGCTGCCAGCAGTAAAAGAAAATCAAAGAATGAAAACTTCCAGCCAAGCATTGTTTGAATTATGAAAGATATAATGAAAAGTGGCCAGCAAGGTGCCAAATCTTAGACAGTGTATCGAGTCCACTGCAGTGACAGGATCAAAGAAAACTAAAAACTAGGTCACTCACAGAGAAGTTATCTTATTTATTGTGGGCAAAACACAAATGCGTTTCAGCTAGAAGGTATCATCAGTGTTCACCATTTCTTACTAAATAGGAAGGTCACTAGGTTAGGTTACTTAGCCTAATTAATAACACAAGAAGCATGAAACCCGTTTGACTTAATGTTACCTGTGTGAGGGCCTCCTCTCTGGCTGATTGGCTGTCACCTCCACTGGGGAAATGTCTGCACATGCTGCAGAAAATCTCGTCCTTATTTCCACTGGATTCCATCCGGGAAAACTGTCCATACCACTTTAAAGAGAAGCCATTGTTGTCGCAGTAACTTTTATCAGTACATTGCTTAACACATCCGTGGTAGGCCTACATCACATTTGTCAAACTCAAACCCCTTGCAGATTTAGATCCGGCCCATATATCAATTTGGGTTCACACTACATTTTGGCCCGCCTAGTTGTGCGCCAAACTAAAAACGTATGGAAAGTGTTTTTTAAACTGCAGTTCCATGTCATTCAAAGCAGAATATGGCAGATTTTCCGACTCTGAGTCTCAGAAATTCCCCCAGAAGAAGCAGAGACTTTTCATATTCAGGCTGAGAAACCGGTTGTTGTTAAAAAAATGTATCATTGTTTTTGCTTGAGTTGCTAAATTCTATAATGGCTAAGGAACTCTTTTGATGGCTTTTGTAGGGCTTCACGTCAACATAAAGCGTACAAAAATTGTCGGAAAAAGCAACTAATTTACAAAAAGGTGACAAATGTCGGAGAAAGCCACAAAAAAGTCGGAACAAAAACAACAAAAATGAGGAAAAAAACTACCAAAATGTAAAAAAAAAAGTGACATGCAGTAACAAAAGCACGTCAATAAACTCTACATGTCTGGCCCTTGGTGTGATTCTCTTTTTAAGTGTGGCCCTTTATTGAAAATGAGGTTGACACCCCTGGCCTACATTGTCTAAAAAGCCAGCTAGCTAATGTTAGCTGCTGAAGACAGCCCCGGAGAGTCTGCCTGTTGTTACCGTAGCAACCACCTACATTCCAAGGTTTCCTAATTGGTTGATCCTTATTCTATGGTTTAAACAGTTTCGTTTTAATCAGAAGAGAACACACATTAAACCCACATAACTAGTTCTGTTACTATTTCTTTCTTTTTTTTACATACATTTGAATATTTTTCATAACAAAACGTATTTTGATCAAACTTGGCTGGACGGGCCGGTGAGTCAAGTGGGCGGGCCAGTGCCGCCCTGGCCCATTACTGGCTACGCGCCTGAGTTTGAGGTGTGAGTTGGGGTCAAAAGTGAAAGTAAAAAGACGAAGTTGTGACATCTTTAAAATTCGTATTTCTGTTCATTATTTTGATAATTTGATTTGATGAATAATTGATAATAGAACGTTAAAAAACGTAGGAAAAAATGTCAAAAAAGCACAAAACAAGTTACAAAAACATCGGGGGAAAATTTCATTTCAGATTGACAAAGGTCAGTTTAAAAGATTTTTGTCAGATTTTGAGAGACTCTAGTCACGCTCATTCCGCTCACCGTTTCCAGGTTAGTGCTCCACCAATCAGATGGGTCATTTGAGTCCGACTGCTGGCAGTGCCCGCCTCGCCAATTATACATGTCAAATTGGCCGACGGACGACGGCACGGGACACACCGAACAGAATCGAGTCACTGACCTCGCCAGACTGTCCAACGGCCGATTATCGGTTCTGTGTGTCCGGGCCTTAAAACAGATCGGGTGTGAGTCTGACAGAGAACTGAAGCTGCTGTTGTGCTGATTGACAGCATTAATTAATTGTTTAAGTCCTGGGCTGGATATCGCCAAATGATTTCCCGAATCAATTCCCATTTACATGGTCCTGAGTCAACATCAGTTAGGTTAGGGACATTTCAGTTACAATACCAATTTTACTAATGGATACAAAAGAGATGTTAATGTTTAGATTAGGTGGCGAAGAAAACTCCCGCACACTGTCTAACTTGCAAAAATATATAATGTTTAATAAGTAGGCAATAGTAATGGGCGATAGAAACGATATGCAATATAAACGATACAAAATTGGCCTATGATAGTGCAATATAATTGAAATATCTATCGCGATAATGCATGTTGATGACGCAATCTACCACGCCAGGACCCACTTGGCGTGTCCATAGTGGTCGATTGGTTGGGGTTAGGCATTTGACCACGAGTGGTTTAGGATAGCCGATTGGTCAGGGGATAGGACCTGAACAAATCAAGCTAAGTTACCTTGTGTAAGCATGGACGCCTGGCCAATAGTAGCTATTGAAGGGCGGGTCTTGGCGTGGCCATAGTGGGGGAAAAAATATCGCCAACCGGCTGCAACACATCATCGTCATCTTGAGTAAACATGGCTGAAAGCGAAATGGAGGAGCTGGTGAAAAAGACCGGTGCAACATCCATTATTTGGACTTGGTTTGGATTGAAGCCGCTACAACGGAGCTGTGGTCGAGCCGTACCACGGAGCCTTTCACCAGCCTGACAACTCACTATATAACGGACCATTGGACTCTTTGCAGCCGGTGTTTGCAGACGTCGTACTTCCCCACTGAACATACGTGTGTGTGTGTGTGTGTGTGTGTGTCTGTGTGTGTGTGTGTGTGTGTGTGTGTGTGTGTGTGTGTGTATATACAATAGTGCTCAAATGTGTTACATTAGGCTGCAGGTAAGAAACTTTGTTTAAAATGTTTTTAAAATATCTGTGCACAATACTGAAAGTATTTTCAGTACAGTGTCTTCCTTAACTAAAAAGACACCAGGTTTTCCTGTTCTCTGCATCTTGGGTGGCATTTAAGAACCAAGGACTTAAACTAAGTGTAGTGCCTTTTTAGAATGAACGTTTCTTTCTCTTTAAAAAAATAATTAACTTAGCAGTTTGACTTTCCTTAGGGTCTATGTTAACCTGTTCTGAAATGGTTCTATTATAATTTATATATTGTGATATATATCGTTATTGCAAGAGGCTGCAGTGTATATCGCAATATGGATTTTAGGCCGTATCGCCCTTCCCTAGTTGGCAACTACCTACTATAAGCGTTTTATAGTTTTGCGAGTTAGACAGTGTGCGAGAGTTTCTTCGCATCTTTTGACCTGCTTGTCCCCCTCAGACACACCTGTCTCACGTTGTAGATGTGCAAAGTATTTTTCTGTAATGTTTAGATTAAAGGTGCACTATGAGTTCCTGCATGGTTTCGGCGCAATTTCATTTTTGTCTTAAAGTGATGGTTCGGAGTAATTCACCCTAGGGTCCTTTGCACCATGACCTCGAGCCAAACACCCCCCCAGAAGCTTTTTTCACCTGGGTCTAACATTGGGCGAGTTAGCGTAGAGTAGCGTTAGCCGCTGAATAGCTTAGCGCGGGGCTAATGGACCCACGTTTGTATCTCTTAAATGACCCCACTAATAATGCCCGAAATGATACCAAAGGTCTACACTAGCACATATAGGTTATGCACTCATAAAACGATGGATTGGAAAGTTTGTAAGTACACCAGAAGTTTATGTAAATAACACTTGCCTGCTGGCTTCTGCTCTCTGCTGTTGTTGCTGCTGTGAGTCTAACTGCAGGTAGCAGCAGCAGCAGCAACAGAGAGCAGAAGAGAGTTTCAGGTGTGCAAATTTATTCAATCCATCGTTTTATGAAACATAACCTATTTGTACTAGTGTAGACCTATTATCATTGCGAATTAGTGGGGTCAATAAGCGATGAATCGCTTCATCGCTATTCAGCGGCTACTTCTACGCTAACTCTGGTGAAAGCTTGGTTTCTGAAAAGTCGGCTCGAATCAAGGACCTAAGAGTAAATACTCGAACCATCACTTTAAATCGTAGGCATCTCTCCTTGATCCGCTAGCTGCCTGCCCCCTGAATACACTGTGAAAAAGCCCGGTCTCGGGAGACACCACAGGGCGGACTAATCTCATGAAGTGGCGTATGTATGACACGGCAATTCGTATGCCATTGTTGGCGTGTTATCAAGACGCATACTTGCTTTGTAGCGTGTTTGTCAACGCCGTTTGGCCTCCATTGACTAACATTACCTTGCAATTGCGTGTGAATTTACGCCGTAGCGAGTAGTATGAAAGGGCGAAAATCCGCATAGGAGGTTGGTCTACAGCGTAGACATCCACATGGAGAGCTCAATGTAGGATAAATTATTTGGATGGAATAGGTCTCACTAAATCTACTGGTGCTTATCTTCCTCGTCTAATACATATCTGTCTGTCTTTCTGCCTGTGTGACTCTCAGAGACTCATTCCCTCACTTACATCTACACGGCCTTCTCCAAACCTGTCGACCTACCGGGCATCCACGAGTTCACAGCCATGGGTCTGCTGGACGGCAGGATGATCGACTACTTTGACAGTGACAACCAGAAGAAAGTTCCCAAACAGGACTGGATGAAAGAGCGACTGTCTGCAGATTACTGGGACAATGGCACCCAGTCCCGCCAGAGCAAGCAGCAGTGGTTCAAAGTCAACATCAACATCCTGAAGGAACGAATGAGACAGAATGACACGGGTAAGATTTGTCCATGTGTTTCCTCTATATTGATTTTGTAGTGGCCGCCCGCCATGGCAAAATTTCTGCCGCCACAGTATCAGAAATAGGGCAGACGCACACCAGGGTTTCTGCTATGTACATGTAGCAGCGGCGCACTGCCGCAGAGCAGTCTGCTCTACTGAACTCAAGCAAACTGTCATCCGCTCTCTCTCCCCTTTTAGGGTGAGCAACTGGAACAGTGACAGGACGTCATCACTTGCGAAGTCATGGCAACCAAATAAAGTTCACTCACTCAATCTTAGCAACAAAAGCCACGACATGAAATCCGCACTCACGCGGGTCCCTTGAAATAAGACTGCTACAGTTTATTGGAAAATAGCATTTGACACATTGAATTTGGTGAATTTACTGTTTATCAGACCCCAGATGAGACAAGAAACTAACGTTAGCGAACGCTGCGGTGACGGTCTCTTTGCCTTTGACTCCCCGCTGCAGGAGACGCTGTATTCCTCCTAGGGCTGGGCGATATGGCTGAAAACTGTATCACGATATAAGTGTTTCATATCTGTCGATATCGATAATTATTGATATTTTTTATGACCTATTTAAAATAAGGACCAGGAGAAAAATATATTAAATTTAAACATTTTTATTTTAAACTTAACCTTCCTCTGATTATAATCCCCTCAGTTATAAAAGCAGAAATGTCAACACAACCATGGAAATCACTCAAATAATTAAAATGTAAACATAAGTCTAAAATCACAGTGAAGAAAGAATAAGTAAGAACTGCTTAATAAGGTGTAATAAAATGGTGCTAAGTGTTAAATATAAACATAGAGAAACCTGAAACCTGAGAAGAAAAATTTTTCTGCAGGTTTATTGCTAGGTTGGTAACCTGGCTTCTGGACAGTGCTCAGCACGTCTGCCTCCGTTATTTCTTTGTAGCATTTAGTAAGGCGCTGATGCAGAGTACCTCTCCATGGCGGTCTGCTGCTTGTGCGGTGTAGCGTTCTCTTAATACATCCATGGGTGTAGCAGCTGTAGATATTGTTGGACGTTGATGGCAAATACGGCTGTGCTCCAAAGTGTGAGCGCGGCTAAGGTGGTAAAACAAGTTTGCGGTAGTGTTGGTGGGGACGACGGTCAGACTTATAAAATCCCAAAAACTGCCATAATGACTTTTCCTGTTTTATCAACAATTTCCTCGCTCGCTGCGGCACTCACTTTCCACTTATCGCTCCACGCCGCCGGTTCTGTTATTGTAGAATGGTAGAATCCAACACGAGACAGCGATGTGGCGCAACCAATCATGATACTGTTACATGATTGGCTGTTAGTGTCACTCCCTACGTTGCTAGGTTACCAGAGAGTGAGTGCCTTTGTTCATGCAACCAAACTTGCTTCGCAACTTCTGGTTTCTTCCGAAGAAGAAAAACAAGTTACCGAACGTTTTATCGAACGCATTTTCTATTGATATTGATTACGTGTCTATCGCGATACATATCGTTATCGTTTTATCGCCCAGCCCTAATTCCTCCGACACGCTGTTGACATTAACGTTATCGTTTTAAAAACGTTTTCCAGGTTAGTGGGGGTGCATATCGCTGAAAACCAACATGAAAAACTTTACTCAGCGTTTTGTTGTTAAACTGTGTGGTGACGTTGAATCACCGGTTTCAGGTAACGGTACCCTACGGTACCGTGTATTTGCTGCATGGTTTCAAGGTAACGGCCGGTAGCTTTACATTAGCAGATAAGCCCGTTGACGGCGACATTATTGTTCGTATTTTGGCACAATGTTTCTGACCCCTGCTGCAGCTGAAAAAAATTCTAGAGGAAACACTGGTCTGGGACTGGCCCCTACCGGCCCCTTGATGAAAAAAAGACTACCGGGCTAATCAACTTTTCTGGGGGAAACCCTGCTAACCACAGATTACTTTTAATTGCCGCTTTTCAGTCTGGTTTCAAGGTCCTCTTTAATGTTTAACCAGGAAACCTAGAAACCCACCTCATCGTCTTGTCCGGCCAGTAGCGGAGTGGCAATCTGGAGAGTCTTGACTTTTCCTGGTGGGCTGGTAGTGTTTCGTGGCTGCGAGGGTCGGTCTGATAATAGTTATACATTGCAAGTTCTTAGCAACTGCAATGTACTGCTCCCTTCAGGGATGGGTTAAATCCAGAGAATGAATTTCGCTACATGTACGTGTATGTGACAAATAAAGTACCTTTACACCATCTGGCAGCCTGGTGTGCGGCCGCTGCCCACTGGTCAAACTGTTCAGTGGGCCGCAGCAGCCTCTGATTTCAATACAAACACAGGCATAGGCGCCGATACCGTGGGTTCTCTGGAGCTCGAACACCCACGAAAAATACTAAGCACCCAAGAAGCTGATCGTGGTTACGTGTATTAAAATTTTCATCTCCAATCCTATCTGTATTTGTGAGAAGTGGCGCTGTCCTGAGTTGAAAGATAGCCTACTCTACGGCTTTATTTAACCATATTTAATCTCGCGTCTTCGGAAATTCCTGGAGATTGGAAATCCGCCGCAGTCATCCCTCTCTTCAAAAGGGGAGACACCCTTGACCCAAACTGCTATAGACCCATATCCATCTTACCCTGTCTCTTGAAAGTCTTCGAAAGCCTGGTCAATAAACAGATCACCAACCGTTTCGAATCCCATCGTGTCCTCTCCGCAATGCAATCTGGCTTCTGCGCTGGTCATGGCTGCACCACAGCCACCCTCAAGGTCATAAATGACATCACGGTCGCCATTGACAAAAAGCATTACTGTGTAGCCGTTTACATTGATCTGTCCAAGGCCTTTGACTCTGTTAACCATCATATTCTCATCAACAGACTTAAACACCTTGGGTTTTCCCTTGACTGCCTCGCATAGTTCAGTAACTACTTTTCTGATAGGGTTCAGTGCGTTAAATCTGAGGGCCTGTTGTCTGGACCTATGGTTGTCTCTATGGGCGTGCCACAAGGCTCGATTCTCGAGCCAACGCTTTTCTCCCTTTACATCAATGACGTGGCTCTTGCTGCCGGGCCCTCACAAATCCACCTCTATGCAGATGACACCATCCTGTACACATCCGGCCCCTCATTAGATAATGTGCAATCAAACCTCCAAGAGAGCTTCTACGTTATTCAGCACTCCTTCCGAAACCTCAAATTACTTCTAAACTCCTGCTTTTCAACCGATCACTGCCTACACCTGCCCATCCGATTAGCATTACCACACTCGATGGACTGGAATTAGCAAATGTTACAGTGTACAAACACTAGCTCCCTCTCCTTCCAGCAACACATAAAACACCTTCAATCTAAAGTTAAGTCCAGGATCCATTTTCTATTCCGTAACAGGGCCTCCTTCACTCACGCTGCCAAACTTGCTTTAGTAAAAATGACAATTTTACCAATTCTCGATTTCAGTGATGTTATTTACAGAACTGCCTCAAACACTCTTCTGAAAACACTGGATGTTCTCAATCACAATGCCATACGTTTTGTGACCAGAGCCCCCTATAACACCCACCACTGCAGCCTCTATGCATTAGTTGGCTGGCTCTCGCTACACACTCAATGCCTAACCCAGTGGTACCAACTTATTTACAAGTCCGTGCTTGGCAAAGTCCCGCCGTACCTAAGCTCACTGGTCACATTAGCCCTACCCACCCGCAACCTCAGCTCAAACAGTTACATCTCCTTGGTCACCCCAAAATCACATACAGTGCCTTGCGAAAGTATTCGGCCCCCTTGAACTTTTCGACCTTTTGCCACATTTCAGGCTTCAAACATAAAGATATAAAACTGTAATTTTTTGTGAAGAATCAACAACAAGTTGGACACAATAATGAATTGGAACGAAATTTATTGGATATTTCAAACTTTTTTAACAAATAAAAAACTGAAAAATTGGGCGTGCAAAATTATTCAGCCCCCTTAAGTTAATACTTTGTAGCGCCACCTTTTGCTGCGATTACAGCTGTAAGTCGCTTGGGGTATGTCTCTATCAGTTTGGCACATCAAGAGACTGACATTTTTGCCCATTCCTCCTTGCAAAACAGCTCAAGCTCAGTGAGGTTGGATGGAGAGCGTTTGTGAACAGCAGTTTTCAGTTCTTTCCACAGATTCTCGATTGGATTCAGGTCTGGACTTTGACTTGGCCATTCTAACAGCTGGATATGTTTATTTGTGAACCATTCCATTGTAGATTTTGCTTTATGTTTTGGATCATTGTCTTGTTGGAAGACAAATCTCCGTCCAAGTCTCAGGTCTTTTGCAGACTCCATCAGGTTTTCTTCCAGAATGGTCCTGTATTTGGCTCCATCCATCTTCCCATCAATTTGAACCATCTTCCCTGTCCCTGCTGAAGAAAAGCAGGCCCAAACCATGATGCTGCCACCACCATGTTTGACAGTGGGGATGGTGTGTTCAGGGTGATGAGCTGTGTTGCTTTTACGCCAAACATAACGTTTTGCATTGTTGCCAAAAAGTTCAATTTTGGTTTCATCTGACCAGAGCACCTTCTTCCACATGTTTGGTGTGTCTCCCAGGTGGCTTGTGGCAAACTTTAAATGACACTTTTTATGGATATCTTTAAGAAATGGCTTTCTTCTTGCCACTCTTCCATAAAGGCCAGATTTGTGCAGTATACGACTGATTATTTTCCTATGGACAGAGTCTCCCACCTCAGCTGTAGATCTCTGCAGTTCATCCAGAGTGATCATGGGCCTCTTGGCTGCATCTCTGATCAGTCTTCTCCTTGTATGAGCTGAAAGTTTAGAGGGACGGCCGGGTCTTCGTATATTTGCAGTGTCCTGATACTCCTTCCATTTCAATATTATCGCTTGCACAGTGCTCCTTGGGATGTTTAAAGCTTGGGAAATCTTTTTGTATTCAAATCCGGCTTTAAACTTGTCCACAACAGTATCTCGGACCTGCCTGGTGTGTTCCTTGTTCTTCATGATGATCTCTGCGCTTTAAACGGACCTCTGAGACTATCACAGAGCAGGTGCATTTATACGGAGACTTGATTACACACAGGGGGATTCTATTTATCATCATTAGTCATTTAGGTCAACATTGGATCATTCAGAGATCCTCACTGAACTTGCTGCACTGAAAGTAAAGGGGCTGAATAATTTTGCACGCCCAATTTTTCAGTTTTTTATTTGTTAAAAAAGTTTGAAATATCCAATAAATTTCGTTCCACTTCATGATTGTGTCCCACTTGTTGTTGATTCTTCACAAAAAATTACAGTTTTATATCTTTGTTTGAAGCCTTAAATGTGGCAAAAGGCCGAAAAGTTCAAGGGGGCCGAATACTTTCGCAAGGCACTTTACCTCCTTTGGCCGCCACTCCTTCCAGTTCTCGGCTGCTAATTACTGGAATGAGCTACAAAAAACCCTGAAACTCAAAACCCTTATCCCACTAACTACCTTTTAAAACACGTGAGTCCAAGCTCCTCTCCGATCACTGCATGTGCTAACTGTTCATCTTTCATGTATTAATTTCGAACACCCTGTTCCACTGTCTCTGACAAGCCCCATTGCACATTTGCACATATCGGTTTACGCGCTTTTGCACCTTGTACCTGTCCCGGCATGTAAAACTGTATTTTCTCCCCACCACTGTTGCTACACCTTGTGATTATACACATTTTTCTTCTTTTTTTTGTTGAACATCTACTACCCTTCTCTACACCTAATTCGCCATTCAGACCACGACCTGCACTAACTATACTTCGACTCTTTACTACATTTCAGCATTTAAATAAATGTATTTCTGTATTCAAATATATTGTACTATGCTTGTTCAACATCACTATCTAGTCCACAATCTGCACTAACTCTACACTGACTCTCTACTTCATCTCAGCATTTAACATTCATATAGACTCTTCTTAGACATGTCTTTTCATGTATACTGTGTTATTCATGTTTCTACCTCACTACCCTGACAAATATTTGCACTAATTGTATATTGACTCCTTACTATATTCAGCATTTTGACAGACTGTCTTTTCATGTTAACTGTGTTATTACTGACCCACATCACTAACTAGACTACATCTTGCACTAATGGTATATTGACTTCACTACTTCCCAGCACTCATATAGACTATCTATATATACTGCATTATAACTGTTTACTGGTTCCACATCACTATCTTGCCCACAACTTAATTTTTTGCACTGACTGTACTCAAACAAGCGATTGTGCCTGCTTTAGAAAGTTAACTAGTCGCAAGTTTGCGGTAAAATGCAGTTGGGTTGTCGAGGTCAAAACACTATATGTAGCAGCTGTGAATCAAATAAACGTATTATAATGTTATGTCATTTTTTACTCTTACACTGAATGTTTGCTGCCTCACTCCAGATGAGTATTGAAAAGTATTTTCCGCGACTGAAAAAGGCACGCATTGAGGATGAGGACCAGCCTGAACCGGAGCTGAACAGTCCGACCAGTGTAATTAGTTATGTTATTAATTTGTTTACAATATTTTCAGGCTTCAACCAGTGAAAGACAGGGTCAGGGAGCGAGAGAGAGATATAGATTTGTTAGGCATTGAAGTAGGAGAGGAGGACAGCATCCAACTCGTGTCCTCAGGTTTTTTTTGGGGGGGGGGGCTTTTCCCTTTATTTTAAAGTGGATAGATATTAAAAGGGGGAGAAAGATGGGGGATGACACATCAAAGGGCAGCAGGTCGGATTCGAACCCTGGACTCAGCCAACATGGGGCAAACGCTCTTACTGGGTGAACTAGAGGCCGCCAATCCTCCTCAGTTTTTTATACTACTACCCATCCCCCCGGCATTATAGGGGGGATCAGTGAGCGTCTAATGATGAAAAGCCCAAAAATAAAAGGGAAAGGTGGTGCTGAGAAGGTCAGACTCAAAAGGAAAAAATGGATTGTGTTGCTGTGCTGTGTGTGTTCATTCATTAACCGGACCATCCGTTGTCCATCCTTGTTGTTAGGCATTAGTTTCACTGTCCTGCGCTTCACTTTGCTTTCAGACACCCATATTCTCCAGTGGATGGTCGGCTGCGAAGGCGATAGGAAGGACGGAGTGATCAAGTTCCGACGCGGCATGAACATGTACAGCTACGACGGAAACGACTTCCTGTCATTTGACAACGCCAACGGCGTCTGGGTCGCCGTAACTGAGGCGGCAGTCCAGACCAAGAGAAAGTGGGACGAAGTCCAGGACCTAAAAGAATACACCAAAGGCTACCTGGAGAACGAGTGCATCAATTGGTTGGGGAAGTTCATCAATTATGGACAAAAACAGCTAGAACAAGCCAGTATGTATTAATTTAATCTAGAGATAATAGAAGTAGCTTTAGTTATTGGAATGACTGCAGGTTATCAAAATATGAAACATGAAACTAACTGGTCTTGAAATTATTTGTATTTACACAAAAAGTTTGTTGTTTAGACAACTGACAAAACTAATTACTTGCGTATTTTTAAGGGGGTGCAAGCCTGTGAGCTTTTTCTTTAATTGTAACATTTTACATAAAAAAAATCAACAAAAATGATTTACTTTAATGGTTCAATCGTATTTTATCAAATTTAAATTTAAAACCAAACTTATCATCAAAAGATGGAGCAAATCCGACCTTTTGCAAGTTGGGGAGCGCAATGTTCCATGACACATAATAATGTTCCATTCGAGAGTACCTGTGTAATGTCTTGTATCTGAGAAATGTCTTTGCCTTTCCTACCATGTATTACGATAGGAAAGGCAAAGACATTTCTCCGTTCTCAGCTGAGGTAGACACATTAATGTTACAGCTGCAGTGTTTACCATTGCGCATTAGCCTAGCAGCTAGCAAAGTTTCATTAAAAATGAAAATCCTTCAAATATGATCTCACTTTGCGTTTTTTTTTTATTCCAGTTCCTCCGGAGGTGCACCTGTTTAAAAAGAACACCAAAGTTGAAGGAAAAATCCTTTTGACGTGCCTGGCCACAGGTTTCTTACCAAAAGATATCACCCTGAACATGAAAAGGAACGGCCATATTCTAACTGAAGATGACGGAGTTGTGTCCTCCGGCGTTCGACCCAATGGTGACGAGACCTTCCAGAGACGAGACAGCGTGGAGATTTTACAGAGTGACGTGTTTACCTACACCTGTGAAGTGATTCATCAGGCATCCAAGTTACATGTTGAGGAGGAGTGGGGTAAGAAACTTTATTTTTGTCATTTGTCACTTTTTCTTTTTGTGGAGTTTACGTGTTTATTTCAGGAAGTTGCTGGTGATTTGTCCTCACCACCATTCCTCACCACAGAATTTGTCACAAGGAAGATTAATACACAAAACCCCACAAATAGAAATGATGTTGAAAGAGAACTGAATAAAAAAAAAAACGTTTTTTGTGTTTTAGGTTGTAGAGTTTGTCCGTGTCGGGAATCCTCAAGAGTTGTTGTGGAGACTGGAATCATGATCGGTATCCTTGTCCCCGTCGGGGTCGGGGTGGTGCTGTTAGTCTTGTATGGAAGAGAAAGAATTGGTAGGTGCAATATAACCATTGTCCTCTTTAAACAACAACAACATACTAATGGAGTAGAGCTGTCAATTAGAGATGCACCGATTGACCGGCTGGTGATCGGAATTTTCACGTGATTGGCCATGACCGGCGAAGGGCCGGTCAGTCTGACATATGCCGGTCAAATGATGTAAATAAATAACATTGTAAAGGCTACCATACACAACGCATATGAATTATATATAGGCTAGCAAATAATAACAATAAAACCACTATTAATTACATTATCTTAATGTAGTGTAACCACTGTAGTATGTAAATAATGCACATAAAATACAAACGTGAGCAAGGGCGTTCAACAATCACCATTATATCAAATCAACAGCCACGTGCAACCTAGCTAGCAGGTGTCCACGCTATTCTCCCACATGCACTCTAACAATCGCTGCTCATAGACGGCCTTTTGTACAAATGCATTTCCTGTTTTCCTTGTTTTCATACAGAAGTTTAGTTTGCTAAAAATATCAAATTTTTTTTTAGTGATGTGAAAACAAGGGATGTGAAAACAAGGAAATGGTTCTAACGTTGCACTTTAGATGTTTGTGAATTTCCCACACCATGAGTAATTTATATAGTTCTATTTTATAGCAATCCATTATCTGTTCAAAACATGTTCTATTTTCAGTGCAAAATGTAAAATGTCCTATTAAAGTGCCCATATTATGAAAAAATCACTTTTTCTGGGATTTGGGGTGTTCTTTTGTGTCTCTGGTGCTTCCACACACATACACACTTTGAAAAAAATCCATCCATGCTGTTTTGAGTGAGATACAGTTTCTGAATGTGTCCTGCTTTCAGTCTCCTAGTGAGCTGTTCAAAATCGGCTCGGACTGTGACGTCACAGTCCGAAATGAGCTGGCTAACCACAACCGTTAGCTCGTTAGCATGCTAACCGTTAGCATTAGCATGCTAACGCTAATGCTAACGCTAGCATGCTACATCGTTCTCAATAGCAAAGCACTGCTACAACACACACAAGTTCACCATAATCTACAAAAGAACTACTTACATGTGCTCCCTCATTTAGAGGTCTCCCAGCTAATCCTGCCTTGTAACTGACCAAAGTTGGAGAAACAGCTTTCTTTTACTGTCTCTAGAGTTAGCTAGCTGACATGATCTACATCTGAACTACTGAGCATGTGCGAGTGCAATCAAAGATAGTACAGAAGAAGAAGATGAAAAGAGGTCTCACTCTGTAGCTAAAACAGAAACCAGGTGAAAAGAGGATCTGCAGCAGTGAGAGAGAGCTGTGCAGTACAA
This sequence comes from Perca fluviatilis, assembly GCF_010015445.1. Lineage (NCBI taxonomy): Eukaryota > Metazoa > Chordata > Actinopteri > Perciformes > Percidae > Perca > Perca fluviatilis. Next base: position 32,445,570 of record NC_053124.1, read on the forward strand.
CTAAAATATGGTGTTTTTTGATAATTAAACCATGTAAACCTATTCTGGTACAACCTTAAAATACAGTTATGAACCTGAAAAGGAGCATAATATGGGCGCTTTAAAGAAAAGATACATAATAAACATTTGTGTGTGCTGTAAAGTGGATAGAAAAAATTAAATCGGATTTGGCTAAAATCGGTATCGGCACGTCAAACTCAATGAGAAATCGGAATCAGCCTAGAAAATTGTAATCGATCTCTACTGTCAATCTTCCTCTATAATACCTTTTGAATATCATGTTATTTTCTTTAATATTTAAATAATATTTTAATATTTAAAGGGGTGATAGAATGCAAAACCGAGTTTACCTTGTCATAGTTGAATAACAACAGTTTGGTGGGGAGAATGGGCATACAGAGAACCTCTAAATCCCATTGACACCTCTCTCCTCTGCAAATCTCACAATTTGAAACTGCCTCTGAAAACGGGCGAATCCCAAAGAAAGTAATATTTGACGTCAACTCAGTGGCTGTACCTTAATTCATAGCTGCCAACACTCCCGTTTTTCCCAGGTTTCTCCCGTTTTTTTAGCCCTATCTCCCGGACCCCTCCCGGTTTGTTATTTCTCCTGGGAAACTCCCGGAATTTGCATGGCCCAAGATCCTTTATAAATAATCAAAAAAATGTTTAATGTTGTCTAATGTTGACCAGTTGCCAGATCTTGTATGAAACGCATCCTATTCACACAATCCACACACCATATACAATTTTCAACCCGTTTGTCACCTCAACCTGGCAACCTGTAACCCAGTTGCGCAGTTGATCTCTACGCAAAGATAAAGATGGCAGGTGAAGGTGGTGTTCCCGCAAAGAAATCAAAATATAGCTGTACATTTCAACAGTGTTGCAGGGCTCCAGACTAACTTTTTTCACTAGGAGCACAGTGGCCCCCAACTGAACATTTTAGGGGCGCAACTAGGGGCACACACACCGTAAAACAACATACTAACCAAATATTCACATTTATACTAATTTCCACTGTATTACTAATAAACACTTTGATAATAGATGCAGAAATTACAATGTGATGTTTCAAATTTAGTTTTACATTTTAATTTGCACTTATGAAGATGCAACATAGAAGGTAAACCGACAGCACCATCGCTGTCATGACAGTACAAATATTTAAAAAATACACCAGCTCTAGTCTCCAGTCTACTATTACAATGAATTCAACTTAAAATTAAACCTGCATTGTTTAGGCTACTAAACTTAAATAAAAATAAAACCCTCCCTCTGTCCTCCCAAACCTGCCCTACAACCTTGAATTGAATAAATATTAATTTGTTACTCACTGTAACTTTTATTCTTGTATTTATATTATTGTTTTTTAGCCTGTTTTATTTTCATCATGACCGTTTTTAATTGCTCTTTAATGTTTCATGTAAAGCACTTTGAATTGCCTTGTTGCTGAAAGGTGCTGTAGAAATCAAGCTGCCTTCAGCCTGTCAGTCAGTCCCCAGGGCAGTAAACCAACGTTGTGCCTGCTTGACTCACAGGAAGTGTAACGTCAACAGCCCCGCGACCGCTTTCGCCTCGATATTAATATAATATCGCAGCAAACGCTGTCTGTGTGAAGTTTTGAAAAAATGTAAACTTGCAACCACTTTATTGGCATTTCCGTGACTAACTGTAACTTCGACAAAACTGCAGAGCCGACGAGTCTGCTCCGTCCGCACCTCTGCGCGTGTGTGTGTGTACGCGCCGGAGCTCCGCTCTCTGTCGCTATGCAGAGAGGACAGATAAGCTTTGTGCTTACACGCTCTCAGGTACCGAAATTTCCACGTTTAAGTGTAAAAAAGGGGGCAAATTTACTGGTCGCAGATGTGCAACTGAATGTAAAATTTAGTCGCACACTCAAAAATTTTGGTCGCAAAATGCAACCATTTGGTCGCAGTCTGGAGCCCTGTGTTGGGCGCAACAATTTCCATGCATCTTACCCTAGTCATATCGACAACCTCCACGCTGTTTGTAAGGTGTGTCGCATTGATTTTAATGTAGCGCACAGCAGGGAAAATTACATTACTATAGTAAATATACCCAGCACATTAAAACACAGCGGCACCATCGCACAGAAGAGGCACATAAGGGCACATCCTTCATCCTTCATCACAAAAGAACAGACAGAGGCAGAAAACGTGAAGCAAGCTGAACTTAAGATGGCAATGTTGGTAGCACAGACTTACAGTACACTTAACAGTAACCCCCCCTCCCCCCTCCCTGCTTTCTCCTCATGTGCAGCAGCACTGAGCAGGCAGTTAGAAGGGGAGAGGGGACAGGGTGCTCTGCAGCTTCGCTCGTTGTAAACCAACCATTCAGCGGGCAGCTCATCTAAATATTCATGCACATACCATAAAAGGGAGAAAACCTCTCGTTTCATTCTAGGGCTATTTCAAAGGGTCGCATTAGGGCGCATAGAACAGCACCCGGGCCATTTTCAGCCCAACCAATGTTACATGCCCTATTAGGAGACAGTGTGAAATACCCTATATAATCATTCTATCACCCCTTTAATGCTCAAATGCAGCCTGTTATATACTATGTACTACACTACACAGGCTAATGCATCAATGCCACTATAAGCATGTGGTTGTTGTTACACGTTCTGTCCACTAGAGGGACTTCTAACATCAGCCTGGCCTTGAAGTGGACCTACTTCACAGAAATGCACATTGCACATCTGGCACACTGCTCTCTGTTTACATTTATTTTTCCACCACATTTATTTTCATTTACTACGATTCTAGAAGTATTACTATTCGATAGTATTGAGTATTGCGATTTTCTTTTCCTACTTTAACAAAAACAAAAGTTGAATAGTAAACGTCTAGAGACAATATATCATGAAACATTTCTAAAAAACTAATTGTTTTCTAAGGCCTAGTCCACACGTACACCAATAATCACTTATATAATTACACTGTGGCATATCTAAACTCAAAATCAACAATTACCTCGACAGTCTTAGTACTTTATCTAATGTTAGCAATTAATTAAACAAAGAAAACAATGTTTACGTAAAAACAGTGAGACAATTATGTAATAATGGTTACCGGTATAATGGGAAATCGTTATCAGGTGCAAAGGTCTATTATTATGTTATGACAGACTTCACCAGGTGTTCAAAGGTCACAACTAACAGCCGTCCTGTCAATCATGATGTGGCAAAGGTGTTGTAAGAGCCAATTAGTGCCCTTGCTATAAATAGACTCTATTTTAATTAATTTAATTTAATTAAGCCTCTACTTAATTCAGTGAACTGATAGTTGACTGAGCTCAGTCTCTCAGGTCTCACACAGTGCTGTTGAAGCAGTAAACTTCTGTTACCTGCAATAAATATATTTTCTTCTAAAATGTCATTAATAGCCAACATAACATACATGTTTTTACTGGAAGATTTCCTTCTGCGTATAGATAAGCTGACAGCATATTTTCCCTTTGTTGTTGTTGTTTGCATTATTTATAAAGCCTCTGAAGTCCCGTAAGATTGTTTGACTTACTTTGTTGGAAATAAATATGTGAAAAAGTGTGCACACATTCGTCAACATGGGGAACAAGACAATGTGCTATGAGTTCATGTTTTTTTTTTCTCTCTACCATGCAGCTGGCCCTTTTATAACCCTAAAAATGAGAGAATGACATTTTGTTTTAGTTTTATTTTCATTTCCGAATATCACTTTAAGTCGTACTGCTGTAACATAAAGACGTTAGGTTGTCTTCAAATTGATTCAGTATTCGAACTGTGAATTTAAACGCTGTGTAATTAAAGTTCACTAGACTCAGCCAATGAAAAGACTCTGCAGATTTACACTATGTTGACTTCATCCATGATTAATTACAGTCTGTAATAACATTGTCTTTATTTACAGGAGCTTGCGAAGACAAAGGCAGCCAAGGTAACTACTTTATTTCTCTTAAAGTCTTGTGAAGTTCATAGTTCAGAGTCACCATCTGTGCACTCAAGCATATGACTAGAGCTGTAACAATTCAAAGTTTTGCTGGACAATTAATCGTCTCAGAAATAATTGTCTCTTAATGTCAAATAATAAAAACATTTTTTATTTATTACTTTTTCAAACAAATTAAAGTTTAAATGAATCCCAGGATACATCTTTTGCTATTTATCACAGTTATTGGACCCGGATACGCAGGTATTTTTTCAAGATTATTTTTTGTGCATTTCTGCCTTTAATCACCAGAACAGCATGAAAGGGGAGAGAGAGAGAGAGGGGGGGAAGACATGCAGGAAACCTGCCGCAGGTCAGATTCAAACCCGCGACCTCTGCGCCAGGGAATAAACCTCTTCATATGGGCGCGCGCTCTACCAACTGAGCTCATTCCCATCAATAAAAAACAAAACATTAATCATTAACAAAAAACAGACCTTGTTCAATTTCTCTGGCTTGAGACAGCTACAGCCCAGGATGTTTGGAGTTGATATGGCAACAAGTGACCGATGCCGCTAGTTACAAACAGCTGAAATTTGGTCCGACATAAAGAGGTGTTCTCGATCCAGATCAAACTGAAAAGTCTGAAAGTTCGGACCAAATGAGGTGGGTGTGAAAGCCCCCTTAGCCCGTTTTGTAGATGTTACGATACCATTCGTACATTATAAGAAAAATCGAAAAAACAACAGGCCTGTAACAATTATTAAATAACTGTAATAATAATTTCCAGTGGTGGCTCTAGTAAGTATCTTTGTCCACAGAATGAATCCCCCCCTTGTCTTTACTTACTTTTGTGTGTGTGTGTGTGTGTGTGTGTGTGTGTGTGTGTGTGTGTGTGTGTGTGTGTGTGTGTGTGTGTGTGTGTGTGTGTGTGTGTGTGTGTGTGTAGGCAATAACGGCAGTAACAATGGCCCAGTCGTGTACCAACTTGCCCCCCTGGGTGAGTGTTTTCATCTCTTTTTCCATAAATCTGACAGCTGATGGCCGATACTTCTTTCAGACAGTCACCCAGCCTCTTGGCTTCCCGGATGCTTGCTGGGGACAGGAGCTACTTTAGGTCCATATAATGTAAAATGATGACATAGTGTCTGAGTTATATAAAATCTATGTTGTGAAAAAAAAAATCTAATCTAGAGAAACAACAGTCATATGAAGGCCTTTAACAATTATTAAATAACTGTCTAAAACTTTTTTATCTGTGGAACACCACTGTTCAACTAAACAGACTTTACGTTTCTTCACAGGATCAGTTGAATCTGTCAACAGCAGTTGGAGTCGTGACGCTCGTAAGTATCTTTGTCCACAGAATGAATTTTCCCACGTTGTTGTCTGCCCCCCCCCCCTCCCCATTGTCTTCACTTATGTGTGTGTGTGTGTGTGTGTGTGTGTGTGTGTGTGTGTGTGTGTGTGTCTCCGACCAATCACAGCAATCACTGACTTCTAACACCAGCACCGTTGACCAGCTGCAGATCTCTCTGCTCACCGTCCCCTCTCAGCTCCCCTCCAGCGAGTCCGGCCGCCAGCCAGTCTCTTCACCACGGCGTGAGGACGACAAACTGTGGAGATTACTAACAGTTTGGACAGTCTTCTTTCTTCACGTTTTTATCTGTTTCTACTGGTAAAAAGGATTGGATTTGGACTTAAGCTGCATCGTATCAGAGCTAAGGTAAACACTGCTAAGCTTGAGCCAGCTCCATGGTTACTTCCATTCTTCCCTGCAAAATGTCCTCGTTGTTTAGGAATGCAAACAAAGACGTTGCTGACCTTAAGGAAGATGTTCGTCGGCTTTCCGAGGACTTAAAGGCCAAAGACGCCTTGTTAACCGCCTGCCTGGACGTGGCTCATGAACAGTCGCTCCAGATCTCAACCCTCTCAGCGGCCCTCCAGTCAGTGTTGGGAAAGTTCACTTTCTACATGAAGTAGTTCAAAGTTCAGTTCACAAATTTTTAAATGAACTAGTTCAGTTCACAGTTCCAAAAATGAACTAAGTTCATTGTTCTTTTTTTCCGTATGTTGCCGTGAACTATTATTTTTCTAAATTATTGCCACAGCCCACATAGAACCACAGACAGCAATTATTTTATCAGTTTTAACACTGAAACTATGCGTCAGATTTCATCTTCATATCCAACCAGTTCAACGTGCTGTTTCAGGTTTGCTGTGGATAGGACTCGAAGTGCAGATTTTCTTTTTGGAAGCTGGCGGTCAAAGTTTGCACAGAAATGTCAGATTTTTTGCATCCTCACCGACCTTTATTTCCGTTTAAAAAGCCTCCACGCTGCTTTGTCGCCTCCGTGCTGCTTTTTGTTTTGATGACGCATGCGGCGGTGAGACACTGGTGGCTGGTGTTGCCAGATTGGGTGTTTTTTCCGCTACATATGAACAGGGTGCGAACTACGGGGGAGCTAGGGGGAGCTAGGGGGAGCTCGGCTCCCCTTAATAAGACATGGGCTCCCCTGAAAACGTGATTTGTGAAATTTTGGGGGGTCTCTAAAAATATTGACAATGTGTCATTTTGACGTGCAATTTCAGTTTTGTGTAACGTGATCATTGTGTCATTATGTGTAAAACTGCAAAAATATCATTCATTCATGCATGATGGCGATTTAAACCTAATACACTTCAATGAAGATAACTAAACATGCTATTCTTGTCATGAGCATCAAGGCGCGGCGGTGCAAATTCAAATCATGTTTAGTACATGTTAACTCAAAGATTCGTAGAAAAAATATAAACGTTGGAGGCCACTAATCGGTGCGTAAAGTCCTTGAAATCCATTCTGCAGTAAGCATCATATAGCCATGGCAAAAAGAAAACAAGGCAGTTTATTTAATTTTGTTTTTACTACGAAATTGTGTAGCGATGACGTTAATAGCACGACTAATTCACCTGTTGCAAGCCCTGTTAGTTAACACACCTCCCCCCGGGGTGACAACGCCAGAAGAAGCTGAAGAAATAATGTCCTCTCTGGCTGAAGATGATCCTAACCCCTCTTGCTCCTCTCTCTCCCGTTAAATTGGAACAGCCAGCAGTGGAGAGACTGGAAGAGCCCATGTACATGGCTGTTTGTTAAGGAATGGAAGCTTGGGGTGCGTCGCTATGGTCTAATTGAACGGAGGAATTATGGTATTCTTCGGTAGCCTGAGTAACTTTAACCGTTGTTCATGTGAAATCTCAAAGACAGACTGATGCTTTGTTTATAGACTATTTGTGGCTGGCTGTTTGACCTATCTATTCCTGTCGATAAAGTATAAAAGGGTAAATCCTGTAGTGCATACACTGTTGTGTTGTGTAGTCATTGCTCTTGCCCCATCAGTGCATATCCCACAACACCGGCCCCAGTCAAGGCAATTAGCCTGGTAAAAGTTATTCAAGGCCTTGAAAAGTTCATCGGCTGTTGTGCGGGCGGGTAGAGGAACGCAAAACAAAAACATCATCCTGCACACTGAGCTCTTTGATAAACCGAACGTACACCATCAATTGAGCACAGTGTGCGACGTCAGTGGACTCCTCCAGCTGAATGGCGTGAAAAGGGCTTTCACGAACACCGTCCAGGACCTGCTCTTTGACATCACAAGCCACGTCTGATATTCGTCGCTGGATGTGTATTGTCAGATATAGGTATCGCGTCAAGTTTAGCAACAGCTGCTTCTCCCAGCATCACTGAACACATATCTCTCGCTGCAGGGATCAGCAATGTTTCACCGATGTTATGGGGTTTGCCTGCCTTCGCTATACGTAGCGCGACACGATAAGATAGGTTTGACTACAAGCTTGGAAAAAGAGGGGAGGGGTATTCAGTTGGTTTCAGTCTGCATCCTCGCTACAAGATACCACTAAATCCTACACACTGCTCCTTTAAGTTTGAGAAAATGTTCAAGAGAAACAGCAGGCAGGACATCAACACAAATTATATTTAAAGTCCATCAACACGACTAAATCAACATATCATTTAAACCTGAGAATAAAACTATACAACAGTACGATACTATTTGAATACATGAATTGTATTATATGGATTCAATGCTGCACAAAGTGGCACGTTGCAATGCAAATGTTCTCCCAGTGATTTCTTTTCTCTTTGTTTACCTCAAAGGAAGCAGTGAGAGACTTCTTCTTTAATGACCGCGTGCACAGAAAGACAGAAATAATGTTAAAGATTCTCAATCTCTGCAAACGTCACTGTAAATGTGACAGTATTTCTGTCAAATCCAAAGTCTAACAGTCTAATTATATTTAATATATATATATATATATATATATATATATATAATTAGACCCTTAGACTTTGGATGTACATATCTTGGAAGTATGCCTTGTGTGTTAATCTGTTGGCAATGAATAAAGAGTTGTAATACAAAACTCAACAGATTTTGGGATTGGATGTTTTGATTCAGTGTCATCGGAGGCAAAGGAAGTACAAATTTAAGGTACTTCATGCTGTACTTGTACATCTCTGTGGTAAATATTGTACTTTTTACTGCATTATATTCATCTCACAGCATGCTTTACAAATTCAGATTTTTTATTTTTTTTTTTGCTTTAAAAGCACACTAAAAGCTTTAAAATATGATGTTTTGTTTTCTATCACTATGCTTCACAAATGTAAAAAAGAAAAAATGTCAAGAAGGTATCTCACACTCAGAGTCGGACAGTCGACAGAAGAAGAAGAAAGCAGCAGACAGTCGGTCTGCGGGCTGACACAAAGCCCAAAAACACGGTCCAACCGGCGGATAAAACAGTTTTCAAAGCGAGAGAAGAGTCTGGTTCCGTGACAATGTATTTCTTCGCAGTGTTTGTCCTTTTGGGGACAGGACTGGCGGTAAACGGCGGTAAGTTGAGTTTTTCCAACACGCTCGTGTGAGTCAGGGTTAGCCAAAAGTGAAAGTAAAAAAGACCAAGTTGTCACGTCTTTAAAATTCGTATTTCTGTTCGTTATTTTAGTTTAATTTGTTGATAAAATGGACGTTGAGTTGTTTTCATGTTTGTTAAACGTTAATTTAGACTCAATCCATGGCCTCAGTACATCAAAACAAACCAGGAGAAATGGATTTATTACCGCGAGGTTGTCAGTTTTTAATAACAGTAGTAGCCTAACGTTAGGCCTATAACATGGCGTCAGTATGAAACTAGTTATTATTATTATTATTATTATAATAATAATAATAATAATCTTTATTTCTAGAACACTTTTCAAACTCCATATTACTAAGTGCTGCACAAAACTACAAAACAAGCCAGTTATAATATATATTATATTATTTACAACAAATAGAAAGTATTTGGTTCATAAAAACCTGCAGAGATCTCTGCAGTTACAGTTAACGTAAAGCTATATTGGTTATGTTTACTGTCGTCAATCGGTGTGGACAAGATTTTGTGTGTGTGTGCAGGGCTGGACTGGCCATCTGGCATACCGGGCATTTTCCCGGTGGGCCGACGGACTTTTGGGCCGAATCGCCGATATAAATAGGCCTTTTTTATTTTTTGGCCGGTCCGGCCCATAAAGAACTCACAGTGGCCCATTGGTTAATTTTCTTTATTGGCACTGGCCTGACCCAATCAAATCCAGGAACCCCCTTCTCCACTCCGGGCCGCAAATTTACGAATCCCACTATGGCCACGCCTCCCGGCCCTGAGACACGAGCTGTAATATTATGCTGGAAGTTTAGCATTCACGTTATAATGGACAAACGACCACCAAGTGCAAGGGAGGTGCAGAGAAATTAGAGGAGAAAAAGATTAAGAATCTACAGGCGGATTCCTCAAAAATTTCGGACATGTTTGGGTCTGTAGTAGCTGCTTCATCATCAGCATTAGTCCTAATTAGGGAGGGAGGCTGTGTGTGTGTGTGTGTGTGTGTGTGTGTGTGTGTGTGTGTGTGTGTGTGTGTGTGTGTGTGTGTGTGTGTGTGTGTGTGTGTGTGTGTGTGTGTGTGTGTTCGTGCGCGCGAGTGTGTCATGTCATAACGACAACAAGCAGTTTGGCTGTAACATTAAAGTTAGTGGCTATCAGGTAACAACTTAAGCTTACATTGAAAATGCTAGCGGTTAGCCTGTTGGCTAGCTGAAAAGTCTGTGGATCTATAAAATCAGTGATGATACAAGCATCAGTGTTCCTTGAATAGCTTAATTAGCTTCTCTTGTATTGGTGCTCTTTTCCAGGGCATATACTACTCTCAGCTTTATTGTAGCTTTTAGGAAGGGTTATAGTTATGGTTATTGTATTTAGCAGACATTTGTGTCCAAAGCGACAAAATATGAATCTTACAATAGTTAAAATTAACAGTAAACTGTTTTTAAAGTTGCTAAGCCAATATTAAGGAAAATAGTAATAATAAAAATAATGACAATACAATATCAAATAAAGAATAAAAAATTATAAAAATACCATAAATATACAAATCATAACTCTAAGAATGAATGAATTATTTAAGTGTAAGATCAACAGATAAGTCTTGAGTCCCCTCTTGAAGGATCCAAAATGAACGCTGAACACTAGGCAACTCATTTAATGGAACGCACGCATATTTTAAGAGGACTGTCTGCAGGGAATGTGTCTGACCAATCACGGTGGGTGTGGGCCGCCTGGCCCAAAAATGCCACGGCCGATTTTTTGTCCCAGTCCAGCCCTGTGTGTGTGTGTGTGTGTGTGTGTGTGTGTGTGTGTGTGTGTGTGTGTGTGTGTGTGTGTGTGTGTGTGTGTGTGTGTGTGTGTGTGTGTGTGTGTGTGTGTGTGTGTGAGTGAGTGAGAGCGAGTGAGAGCATGAACTCGAACTGTTCAAAGTTTGGCCAAGTGTGCTCAACACCCGAATGTTAATTGGCGTGCCTTTATTTGAAGAAGTATAAAAACATGTGGTTAAACCAAGAATGCAACAAAAAGGAATAGGCTCATGAACACAGTTGGATTGTAAAAAGTTAGATTTCTTTTCTGAGTATTGGTTTGTGTGTGTGTCAGTGCCTGTTTCTGTGTGTGTGTGTGTCTGTGTTTATGCATGTGTGTCTATGTCTGTGTCTCTATATGTATGTGTGTGTGTGTGTGTGTGTGTGTGTGTAAGTTGTACGGAACTGACACTTCGCTGCAACACAAACTAATATATTTATTCACCTCTATTCACACAATGAGGCATATTTTCTGTTGTGATTGAACTGTATTTGTTGAGTTACTATATAGGCCAACTTTGATCTTGACATATAGGCTAAGCATTCTGTAGCAAATAACAATAAACCCACTATTAATTACATTATCTTAATGCAGGGTCACTACTTCAGCATGGAAATAATGCTCCTAAAATACAAACGTGGGCAATCGCTATTATATCGAATCAACAGCCACATGCAATTTAGCTCGCAGGTGAAGAACACAAATAACGAAAATCACCAGTTAACTTAAATTTGCAAGACCTATAGACTAATACAAGACCTATAGACTAATAGAAGATCTATAGACTAATACAGGACCTATAGACTAATACAGGACCTATTGACTAATACAAGACCTATAGACTAATACAGGACCTATTGACTAATACAAGACCTATAGACTGATACAAGACCTATAGACTGATACAAGACCTATAGACTAATACAAGACCTATAGACTAATACAGGACCTATAGACTAATACAGGACCTATTGACTAATACAAGACCTATAGACTAATACAGGACCTATAGACTAATACAAGACCTTTAGACTAATACAAGACCTATAGACTAATACAAGACCTGTAGACTATTACAAGACCTATAGACTGATACAAGACCTATAGACTAATACAGGACCTATAGACTGATACAAGACCTATAGACTAATACAGGACCTATAGACTGATACAGGACCTATAGACTGATACAGGACCTATAGACTAATACAAGACCTGTAGACTATTACAAGACCTATAGACTGATACAAGACCTATAGACTAATACAGGACCTATAGACTGATACAAGACCTATAGACTGATACAAGACCTATAGACTAATACAGGACCTATTGACTAATACAAGACCTATAGACTGATACAGGACCTATAGACTGATACAGGACCTATAGACTGATACAAGACCTATAGACTAATACAGGACCTATAGACTAATACAAGACCTATAGACTGATACAGGACCTATAGACTGATACAGGACCTATAGACTGATACAAGACCTATAGACTGATACAAGACCTATAGACTAATACAGGACCTATTGACTAATACAAGACCTATAGACTGATACAGGACCTATAGACTGATACAGGACCTGTAGACTGATACAGTACCTATAGACTAATACAAGACCTATAGACTGATACAGGACCTATAGACTAATACAAGACCTATTGACTAATACAAGACCTATAGACTAATACAAGACCTATAGACTGATACAAGACCTATAGACTAATACAAGACCTATAGACTGATACAAGACCTATAGACTGATACAAGACCTATAGACTAATAGAAGATCTATAGACTAATACAAGACCAGGCTTAAATGAACTGATAACATAAGTTATACGGCTAACAGTTCTCAAGGACGTACACACACACAATCTCAACTGGCTTATCATCCAGACAGCGTCTCTTTGTCCTTTCTCCCTTTTTCTGCCTTGTGTCTGCGCTATTCTCCGACATGCACTCAAAAAAATGCTGCCCCTATTTCTTATACCGTGGAGCAGAAATGTTGCCGTGGGGGGCGCCACTGTCAAATCAACATAGAGAAAACACTGCAACGTACTTTTAACACATCTTTGACATTTCAGTACGGTGATTTCTTGATACTTATTGACAGATGTTTACACACACTTAACTTTGATGTATCAGTGCGGAGCTTCACCAAAGTTTTCTAACCAGGCCAAACAGGAAGTGGGACAGGAAGAGATACACATCTGTGCAGCAACTCACGCTTTACTTGTGCTTAATGCAGGTAGCCACGACATACATACACACACACACACACACACACACACTGACACACACACACACACTTCTTAGCTGTCCATCGTGTTCGATGATGACGCTTGCTCCAGGGGTGGGGGTGGGGAGGTGTGTTCAGCGACATTGTGTTCGCTGGTGCCACTTCTCGTGGGCGTAGAGTCCGATCCTTGAGCCGCACACTCGTCCGCAGATGGAGCAGGGGAAACCAGATGCCAGGGGGGTACCAGCCGCCCGCTGGTGTCTCTGGATCGCCTCGGTTCGGCGTTCTAGGCTGATTTGGTGTATCTGATTGAGACTACTTTAGCACAGGTAACCTGCCAGGCTGATCTATCAAGTGCCAGAGATTCAAGCTGCGTGAGGGATGTTCGCCGCTTTAGGAGGTCCCGGGTGTGGTCCAGTAGCGGCCGCTTTTGCCCTCCAGCGGACGTTCGGCCCGCTCATTAGTTGACTGTAGAGGACTTGACGGGGCGAGGCGGTGTTCAGGCATGCGTATGGTGTGCCCTATCCAGCGCAGATGTTTTTGGCCACCTCTGCTTCCATACAAATTGAGTCAGTCTTGCTGAGAATGTCTGTATGGGGGATGCGATCCTCCCAAGACAAGCTGAGGATCTTCTGTAGGCAGCGGATATGGAAGGCCTCTAGGGTGGTAATGTGCTGGCGGTATAGGGTCCAAGACTCTGCCCCATAAAGCAGAGTGGAGAACATACCGCGTTGTAAACAGCCACCTTGGTGCTGATCTTCAGGTTACGGTTTTCAAAACCCCGCTGCGTAGGCGACCGAAATGATGATGAGGCTTTATTTATCCGGGTGTGTACTTCTGTGTCAAGGGGCAACAAGAGGACAAAGTGGAGCCGAGGTAAGTGAAGTGGTCCACTGTTTTAAGTGGAACACCATTTATGTGAAAACTGGGGGTGTGGGGACGGGGTAGTGAGATGGCACATGACCTCGGTTTTTGAGTGTTTACCTGTAGGCCAAAGGATTGGTACAGACTAGATATTGTGTTAAGAGCGTGGCATAGAGTCTCGGGCTGTGAGCTAAGACGGCACAGTCATCAGCATACTGAAGCTCAAAGATTTGACGGGTCTTTGTCTTTGTGTGGGCCTGGAGCCGGCGGATGTTGAAAAGACTTCCGTCAAGTCCGGTATTCCCGTGAACGCCGTAGTCATATCCCATGACACGGTGGAAGAGGCAGGTGATGCGAGAGGAGGATGTTAAAGAGCACCGGGCCAAGACACAGCCTTGCTTCACCCCTAACGTTTACCGAAAAACTCTGACTGGAGTTCCCGCTGAGCACTCTGGCTTGCATCCCGTCGGCGGAACTGCTGTAGAATGTGGAGAAACTTAGGTGGTACCCCAAGTTTGGAGAGGAGTTTCCAAAGCAGTTCACGGTTGATGGAGTCGAAGGCTTTGCTGAGGTCGATGAAGGCTACGTAGAGGTCTTTGTGATGTTCTCGGCTCTTCTCCTGCAACTGCCTCAAGACAAAAACCATGTCTGTCGTGGATCTGGTCTTCCGGAAGCCACACTGTGTTTCTGGAAGCACAGCTTCCGAAGATGTTCAACCAGTCTGCTAAGCATGATCTTGGCCAGGACTTTCCCTGCGGAGAAAAGAGATAGGGGGGGGGAGATATCCCACGGCTGTTGCCACAGACTGCTCTGTCTCCTTTTTTTGTTTTAAATGACCACGATGTTTGCGTCCTTCCAGTCCTGTGGGAGGGTCCCAACTTCCCAGAAGTTTTGGATCAGGAGGTGCAGGCGAACGTAAAGGTGTATCCTCCATGTTTGAAAACCTCTGCAGGGATTCCATCGGGTCCAGCGCTTTTGTTTGTTCTTCATCCCAGCAATGGCTTCCGGAGTTCTGAGTAAAGTGGAGGAGTGTCCAAGCATGTGATTGGTGGCAGGTCTGGGAGATGATCCAGAATATGTGGGTCGACAGGGTTGGTGTGGTTGAAGAGACTCTCAAAATGATTGGCCCAACGGGCAAGAATCTCATGGCGGGCCTTAAAGAGCATGGACCCGTCAGGTGATCGGACTGGGGCGATGGCCCGCTTCCTGGGGCCATACAATGCTTTTATGGCATCGTAAAAGCCTTGAGTGTTATTGCAGTCTGCCAAGTTCTGGATTTCTCGCGCCTTTTGCACCCACCAGGTGTCCTCCATAGTCCGGAGGGTTCGCTGGATTACAGTTCTTGCAGCAGTAAAGGTGGTTTTAAGGGTGGGAGATCCAGGGCAGGACAGGAGAGCTTTGTGGGCCTCATGCTTGGCTTTTAGGAGTAACTGTATCTCAGCTGAGTTGCCATCAAACCAGTCCTGGTGACGTTTCTTTGATTGGCCAAGCGCCTCTGAGGCTGCACTGTGAATAGCCAGGTGCAAAGCTGGCCAGTCAGTTGTTTCCTCTGGGAGCTTTTTGAGGTTTTCAGAAAGGAGCCGTCGCAGGGTGTCTTTGGTGGTGAGGCTATTCAGCGCTATACAGTTGAGTTTTTTGTTCGGAGCGGTCCTCAAGCGGCTACACACACACACACACACACACACACACACACACACATATATTTTGGCTAGAGTTACACTTTAATATGTGTAGCCACAACACAAAGCATCTTTTTAGGATTCAAGTCTTTTCTTTTTTACCACAGTTGGTGTGTGTGTGTGTGTGTGTGTGTGTGTGTGTGTGTGTGTGTGTGTGTGTGTGTGTGTGTGTGTGTGTGTGTGTGTGTGACTATATGGAAGTGCTGTGACTAAAGCAGATCGGGTGTGAGTCTGACAGAGAACTGAAGCTGCTGTTGCGCTGATTGACAGTATTGATTAATTGTTTAAGTCCTGGGCTGGATATCGCCAGAAGATTTCCCGAATCGATTTACATGGTCCCAAGTCCATTACATTTTTGATTCAACATCAGTTAGGTTAGGGACATTTCAGTTGCAATACCAATTCAATTTAATTAAGCTGCAGACCGCTGTTGGAATCCTCTACAGTGAAATAAAGTCACCGTCTAATGTCTGTTTCAGAGCATCAGAGGGCAGGGCAGACATTTCAGTGGCACCGAAATCCACGTTGCTCGTTGGTCCGGTAGATACCGGTCGTCTAAGCTCCGGTGCCGTATTAGCACTGGGTTTCGGTACCCAACCCTAAGTGCAATGGGGTGCAATGTCCATTTGGACATTTGTGTTTCAGAGGGTTTTGACCCTGCTGTGCCTAAATATTTGTCTCACTAAATCTACCGGTGCTTATCTTCCTCGTCTAATACATATCTGTCTGTCTTTCTACCTGTGTGACTCTCAGAGATTCATTCCCTCACTTACATCTACACGGCCTTCTCCAAACCTGTCGACCTACCGGGCATCCACGAGTTCACAGCCATGGGTCTGCTCAACGGCAGGATGATCGACTACTTTGACAGCGACAACCAGAAGAAAGTTCCCAAACAGGCCTGGATGACAGAGCGACTGCCTGCAGATTACTGGGACAAAGGCACCCAGTCCCGCCAGAGCAAGCAGCAGTGGTTCAAAGTCAACATCGACATCCTGAAGGATCGAATGAGACAGAATGACACGGGTAAGATTCATCTGGGAAACACTTTATAACTGACAGTGATATCAACGGCTATAATAAATCTACAGCAACAATAAAGCTGTTCTGTTATTTGGCCAGAAAATGGTATTACTGTTAGTCTGCTTAAAATCACATGGTTTTAATTGTAATTTTTGATTCTTTGCATTTTAAAGGTGCCCTGCCACATATTTCATGACTTTGTGGTAATGTCTGAAGTTCTACCATGGACTCTGTAACATTTTTTTGTGGAACAAATGCCTTGGTGACCTTGTTTCAAGCCATTATAGCGTGGTATAGAAAGCCTGCAGGAAGACTCAGCTCAATTTGTGCCAGTCCTCATTAATATTCAATGAGCTAAGCTGTTTGAATCTGATTGGCTAACAGCTAGCCAATGAGAGCCTGGCTGTCAGCATCCTTTACCCAGCCCAACTGGGCGAGCTCATGAATAGTAATGAGCTCCGGCAGTATGATGTCAGACTGACCAGCTTTTGTAATTGGCCTGTTTCTCCAATTATTTCTGTTCAGTGGCTAGAGCTAACAGAGGAGGTAGCAGTTCATTTTCCCATTCACCACATAACACATATGGACCTGACATACTGTATTTCCAAAAATGGAAGCAAAAACAGTTTTGTGTGGCAGGGCACCTTTAATGATTTGTTGACTAAGAAACAATATTGCTTTCACGAGAATCTGAAAGGGGTTATTATCGGGGAAACAGACTTGACTGTCTACTACAGTAACAGTGGGGTGGAGTGCTCAGTTGGTAATTGAGACGCAGTCATGTTTTCAAATCTCCAGTTCGCTTTTTACACTGACATAGACTACATCTACATTGCTGGGGTGAAATGCCAGATCAGGGGGAATGAGAGGGTGAAACGCCAGAGCAGTGGGAATGAGAGGGGGAAACGTAGCAAAAAGATATTTGTTTTTAAACCAAAACGTAGCAATGTAAATGTAGCCTTAATGTTGAGACCTATAGAATCTGACATATAGTTTTTTTTAAATTCTTAATTTTGCGGGGTTGCACAGACCTGCAGACAAGATGGCTGCGTAGCGCGGTTGCTCTTGCCCTCTTCCCCCAACTTTTACTTATTATCCATCCACCTCACATTGTTAACTTAACAACTCTTTGCCCTGAGTCTCCGTAAGCCCCGTGTATGCGACGGCTGAAGCTTTGAGAAGCAAACGCTTGTGTCATTTAGGCTAGCTGTATCATCCATGCTAGCTACCGCGATGAATGAAAAAAGTTAAGTCTCTGGGATGGGATGGAATTCCCCCAGAGTTTTATCTCACCTTTTGGGAAGAGCTGGGACAATACTTTTTAGCCATGGTTCATAAAGCTGTTGAAGTTGGGGTCTGTTTTGCCCAAACCCCATAAGGACACCGCTAAATGTGCGAACTATAGACCATTATCTATCATCAATGCAGAAATAAAAATCTTACACTAATTGAAAGTGACTAGACGGGCTTTGTGAAATCGCGACTCACTTCTGACAATGTACGGCTTCTGCTTCATGTAATTCATGCTGCCAAGGATATTCCCTCTCCATGTGCAGTATTGAGCCTTGATGCAGAAAAAGCCTTTAACAGGCTAGAATGGGAATATTTGTGGATGGTTCTACAACGCTTTATATTGGGCTCAACTTGCATTAATTTAACTAAATTACTATACAATAACCCATCTGCAATGATAAACATGAACAGCATCATATCAAACAAGTTTAATTTATTACGCTTGTGCTGACAGGGATGCCCGTTAAGCCCTTTCCTTTTTATTTTGTCATTAGAGCCCCTTGCACTGAAAATTCGTCAACACCCGATTATTTCCCCCATAACTTTTAACAACGCCACACACTCCATATCGCTTAATGAGTTTCCTCTTATCAACATGGGTTGATGCGGAGAAGGAATCTAAGAGTACATGTAAATGGCACCTGAATAGTCCACTCTTCAACAACTATTCCTTACTCACTGGGGGGGTCCCATTCTCATCCCTGGACTGGAGCTCTAGGGGTATCTATGTTTTAGCTGATGTATGTAACGAGAACGGGCTTCATGACTTTAATGATCTGAGACTGTCTTACCAATTGCCTGGAACAACAACTTTATTTTTGTACTTTCAACTACGATCATCTATGAAAGCTTATGGAGTACCATGGAGTTCTCCTCTTACTACCCACCCTTTGCACTCCATTCTGTACAATAGAGGCCGAAAACGAGGTTTGGTCTCCCGAATATATTCACTTATCCAGGATGCCTCCATATCTTACATGTATGGTCTAGCGATCTGGTACACTACATCGGAGGTGATTCACTGGACTGGGAAAAGATTTGGTCCTCGATTGTCTTTGCTTCTAAAAACCCAGACCATCAACGGATCCATTTTAATTATATCCACAGGACTTACCTCACTCCTAGGAGAAACTTTGTCATGAAACGTTTAACATCTCCAATCTGCACCCTGTGCTCAGATGGTCTTGTTGGATCATACATGCATATGTATTGGGAATGCAAGGATGTTAGGCTTTTTTAGGGTGAGGTCTGTACGACTTTATCTAATGTACTGGATGTCATTGTGCCATGTTCTCCCGCCGTGCTACTCTTCAATGATAGCTCCCCACTAAAGCTAACATGTTGGAAAAGACTTATGCTCTTAACAGGCATCACTGCTGCCAGGAAGATGCTGGATTTACACTGGAAACCTCCACATACAATCACTAAGTCCCAATGGATTAACACATACATTGACATAGTTAATATGGAGCTATCAGTGGCAAGAATGCACAGTGCTGGAGCTGACACTATTGTAGCGTGGCAAACAGATAAGATTAAGGAATTGCTGTAATCACCACCTGTAAGTGCATTTTGTTTTGTTTTTTTGTTTGTTAAAACATGGTCTCTCATGTCCTGTAAGTGTTTTACAGAGATCCAGGGTTGGGGGTGGGGGGATCGCCTCTAGATCTTCTTTTTTTAAAACAATAAAAAGTTGTTCACAAAAAGAAAATTCTTAATTTTGTGACTCTGAACATGATTCTGGTATCACAGAAACTACATTAATGGTGCCATTAGTCTGGGACTGGCCCAGACACTTGCCACCGGGCCAATCAACTTTTCAGTCTGGTGTTAAGTTCTTTAATGTTTAACCAGGAAACCTAGAAACCCACCTCAACGTCTGTTATTATTTATGTGTTTTCTTGTTGTTAGGCATTAGTTTCACTGTCCTGCTCTTCACTCTGCTTTCAGACCTCCATATTCTCCAGTGGAGGCACGGCTGCGAAGGCGAAATGAAGGACGGAGAGATTACGTTTATACGCGGCATTGACATGTACGGCTACGACGGAAACGACTTCCTGTCATTTGACAACGTCAACAGCGTCTGGGTCGCCTTTACTGACGCGGCAGTCCAGACCAAGAGAAAGTGGGATGAAGTCCAGGTCCTACAAGAATACACCAGAGGCTACCTGGAGAACGAGTGCATCGATTGGTTGGGGAAGTTCATCAATTATGGACAAAAACAGCTAGAAGAAACCAGTATGTATTCATTTAATCTAGAGATAATAGAAGTAGCTTTAGTATTGGAAGGACTGCAGGTTATCAAAATATGAAACATGAAACTAACTGGTCTTGAAATTATTTGTATTTACACAAAACGTTTGTTGTTTAGACAACTGACAAAACTAATTACTTGCGTATTTTTAAGGGGTGGAAAGCCTGTGAGCTTTTCTTTAATTGTAACATTACAGTTTTAGGCTACATTTACACTTCTACGTTTTGGGTTTTTGATTCTTTGTTTGGACTGACGGCGATATAGAACTGTTACTGAGAGTAACACATGACCACAAGGCGCCAAAGGCGGCAGAAAAGGACTCTGTCTGACATTACTCTGCGGTTGAAAATCAGGGATGTATAAGTTGAAAATACAGAAAATACCATGGAGAAAGAACAACAACGGTAAAAAGTAAGAGCACAGAACTCCTCCGAGAAGCATTATCTGCTCTTCAATCAATGTCTATTTAGGACATAGTCTTTTTAGCTTTCTTGATTCTATTTTGACGGTCTGACTCAGCTTTACACTTACTTATTGCTTTAACTACCGTAATAGCATCTGAATTAGCACACGGAAAAACGTCTACCCATTTAGTGAACATGTCAATAATTATATATTGTATATAATTATAACTTTTCTAATACAGTGTTTCCAAAAGTCTCAGTTTTAGGGGCTCGGATACTCCGGAGTAGTGGGGACGCACGTAACAGTACATTCACTAACAATCATGACTTTCAAATCCAGACAGAAAAAAGGCGCAAAGTTACAAAAAGTAGGCTGTGTCTCAGCAATGTTTGATGTTGCTAGTTTTAGTATAACAATTAATTTTTGTGTTATATTTGTGTTTTAATTAGAAAACCCTTCAGATATGATCTCACTTTGCCTTTTTTTTGTTTCCAGTTCCAACGGTGCACCTGTTTGCAAAGAACACCACAGTTGAAGGAAATCTCCTTTTGACGTGCCTGGCCACAGGTTTCTTACCAAAAGATATCATCCTGAACATGAAAATCAATGGCAGTATTCTAACTGAAGCGGACGGAGTTGTGTCCTCTGGCGTCCGACCCAATGGTGACGAGACCTTCCAGAGACGAGATAGCGTGGAGATTTTACAGAGTGACTTGTCTAACTTCACCTGTGAAGTGATCCATCAGGCATCCAAGTTACATGTTGAGGAGGAGTGGGGTAAGAAACTGTATTTATTTTTGTCATTTGTCACATTTTGTTTTTGCGGTGTTTACGTGTTTATTGCAGGAAGTTACCAGTAACGTGTCTCAAATGATTGAGAGTACCGTAGCGGCAAAGATTCCTCACCACAGAATCATTGATTGGAATCGTGATCGGGATCCTTGTCAAAGTCATGGTCGGGGCAGTGCTGTTTGTCTTGTATAAAAAAGGAATAATTGGTAGGTGGAATAGAACTATTGTCCTCTTTAAACAACACCATACCAATTAAGTAGAGCTGTCAATCTTCCTCTATAATACCATTTGCATATCATGTTATTTTTAATAACATAATATTTAATTCTCAAATGCCCTCAACACTCTGCTTTTCAAATGCAGCCTGTTAAATACTATGTACTACACTACTCAGGCTTATGCATCATCAATGCCACTATAAGCATGTGGTTGTTGTTACACGTTCTGTCCACTAGAGGGACTTCTAACATCAGCCTGGCCTTGAAGGGGACCTACGTCACGGCACATAGTATTTCTGGCGCACCACTCTGTTTTATTTTTCCACCATATTTTTATAATAATAGCCAACACACATACATGTTTTACTGGAAGATTTCCTTTTGTGTATTGATAAGCTGAAAGCATATCTCCTTTTTTCTCCTTTGCATTATTTATAAAGCCTCCGAAGACCCATAAGGCAGCAATCTGAGACTCAATGTTTAGCCGCCGAGAGGCTGAGTACGGGAACAACTTGCCAGACGCACTTAATGATCCCGGATTCCAGATTTATTTGCACAAACAAGGTTCTGCTTCCAATACATCCCCTAGTTGTGTTACTGGCATATGAAGTTGGGTCCAAAAGTCATAAACAGCATTTAGGAAAGTTTAAAACAAGCGTGAAAAACAGCGGTCAGCAAAAACTGAGACTTCCCCCTTTCTCGCCCTCTCTTGGTCACAAAACCAGAAAAGGCGAACAGATATTACTTCACTTCCTCCTCCCCCACCAGGCAGGGTCCATTCCATCTTCGTCCGCTTATCCGGTGTCGGGTCGCGGGGGGAGCAGCTCCAGCAGGGGACCTCAAACTTCCCTTTCCCGAGCCACATTAACCAGCTCCGACTGGGGGATCCCGAGGCGTTCCCAGGCCAGGTTGGAGATATAATCCCTCCACCTAGTCCTGGGTCTTCCCCGAGGCCTCCTCCCAGCTGGACGTGCCTGGAACACCTCCCTAGGGAGGCGCCCAGGGGGCATCCTTACCAGATGCCCGAACCACCTCAACTGGCTCCTTTCGACGCAAAGGAGCAGCAGCTCTACTCCGAGCTCTTCACGGACTGAGCTTCTCACCGTATCTCTAAGGGAGACGCCAGCCACCCTCCTGAGGAAACCCATTTCGGCCGCTTGTACCCTGGATCTCGTTCTTTCGGTCATGACCCAGCCTTCATGACCATAGGTGAGGGTAGGAACGAGACGACCGGTAGATCGAGAGCTTTGCCTTCTGGCTCAGCTCTCTTTCGTCACACACGGTGCGATAAATTGAATGTAATACCGCACCCACTGCGCCCGCATCCCAATCTCCCCGCCCCCATTGTCCCTCACTTCCCGAACAAAAACCCCCAAGGTACTTGAACTCCTTCACTTGGGGTAAGGACTCATTCCCTACCTGGAGTAGGCACTCAATCGGTTTCCTGCTGAGAACCATGGCCTCAGATTTAGATGTGCTGATCCTCATACCAACCGCTTCACACTCGGCTGCGAACCGATCCAGTGAGTGCTGAAGGTCGCAGGCCGATGATGCCATCAGGACCACATCGTCTGCAAAGAGCAGCGATGAGATCCCCAACCCACTGAACTGCAACCCCTCCCCACCCCGACTACGCCTTGATATCCTGTCCATAAATATTACAAACAGGATTGGTGACAAAACGCAGCCCTGGCGGAGGCCAACCCTCACCTGAAACGAGTCCGACTTACTGCCGAGAACCTGGACACAGCTCTCGCTTTGGTCGTACAGAGATTGGATGGCCCTGAGAAGAGACCCCCTCACCCCATACTCCCGCAGCACCTCCCACAGTATCTCCCGGGGGACCCGGTCATACCCTTCTCCAGATCCACAAAACACATGTAGACCGGTTAAGCATACTCCCAGGCTCCCTCCAGGATCCTTGCGAGTGAAGAGCTGGTCCGTTGTTCCATGACCAGGACGGAATCCGCATTGTTCCTCTTCAACCTGAGGTTCGACTATCGACCGAACCCTCCTTTCCAGCACCTTGGAGTAGACTTTACCAGGGAGGCTGAGAAGTGTGATACCCCTGTAATTGGCACACACCCTCAGGTCCCCCTTTTTAAAAAGGGGAACCACCACCCCGGTCTCATTTGGCACTGTCCCAGACTTCCACGCAATGTTGAAGAGGCATGTCAACCAGGACAGCACCTCCACACCCAGAGCCTTGAGGGATCTCATCAATCCCCGGGGCTTTGCCACTGTGGAGTGTTTGACTACATCAGTGACTTCTGCCTAGGAAATTGACAACAATCCCTCATCATCCTCCAGCTCTGCCTCTAACATAGAGGGCGTATTAGTCGGATTCAGGAATTCCTCAAAGTGCTCCTTCCACCGCCCTATTACCTCTTCAGTTGAGGTCAACAGTGTGCCATCCTTACTGTACACAGCTTGGATGGTTCCCCGCTTCCCCCTCCCGAGATTGACAGCTCCACCCCTCTCTTCACCCGAGTGTCCAAGACATACGGCCTCAGATCAGATGAAACGATTATAAAATCGATCATTGACCTTTGGCCTAGGGTGCTCTGGTACCACGTACACTTATGAGCATCCCTATGTTCGAACATGGTGTTTGTTATAGACAATCCATGACTAGCACAGAAGTCCAACAACAAACAACCACTCTAGTCCCCCAGCAGAACAATGGAGTCCCCCACTGGAGCCCCATGCAGGACTCCACTCAAGGTCTCCAAGAAGGCCGAATACTCCGAACTCTTGTTTGGTGCATATGCACAAACAACTGTCAGAGTTTTCCCCTCCACAACCCGCAGGCGTAGGGAGACGACCCTCTCGTCCACCGGGGGCTTGTGAGTATCCCCACACCCGCCCGGTGCCTCACACCCTGGGAAACTCCGGAGAAGAAAAGAGTCCAACCCCTATCCAGGAGTATGGTTCCTGAACCGAGACGGTTGTGCGTAGAGGTAAGCCCCACCAGATCTAACCGGTAGCGCTCCACCTCCCACACCAGTTCTGGCTCCTTCCCCCACAGAGAGGTGACGTTCCACTTCCCCAGAGCCAGTGTCTGCTGCCCGGGTCTGGTTCGTCGAGGCCCCTGACCTTCACTGCCACCCATGTGACCCAGGCAGGGTCGTAGCACAAAATTCTGTTTGATTCTGTGAGTAACTTGATGACAGATCAAGATGAAACTTGGATGTTGTCGGATGTGTGCGCTCCCTGCAGGCCACTGTCTCTGTAACACCACTGTTTAACTACACACACTTTGCTTTTCTTCACAGGGTCAAGTACATCTGGCAACAGCAGTTCAGATCAACCGCTTGATGCTGTTACTCCCTCCGGTAAGAGCTTTATTTAAAGTTATGAATTTTACTCCTGTGTGTTTTTGTGCTAATGATAAAAAGTCTTCTCAAACCGTGTGTGTGTTTGTGTGTGTGTGTGTGTGTGTGTGTGTGTGTGTGTGTGTGTGTGTGTGTGTGTGTGTGTGTGTGTGTGTGTGTGTAGGCAATAACGGCGGTAACAATGGCCCAGTCGTGTACCAACCTGTCCCCCAGGGTGAGTGTTTTCCTCTCTTTTCCATAAATCTGACAGCTGATGGCCAATGCTTCTTTCAGACAGTCACCCAGCCTCTTGGCTTCCCGGATGCTTGCAGGGGACGGGACCTACTTTAGGACAGGAGCTACTTTAGGTCCACATAATGTAAAATGATGACATAGTGTGTGAGTTATATAAAATCTATGTTGTGAGAAAACTAACATTTACAGACATTTTGTATCTCATTTAATCTTAGTTAAAAAGATCTTTAACTTCTTGCACACACACATACACACACACACACACCTGTCTGAGGTTTACACGCACACACACACACACACTCACTCTCTCTCTCACTGTCTCAGGTATGGTTTCAAAACACTCGGGCCAAACTGAGACGCTCCCTCACCGCCGATGACTCTCAGGTCAACTCGTCCTCCCCTCCCCAGAGAGGCGTAACCGTGGCGACTGGCTCCCCATCCCCATCCTGCTCCCCGTCCGACCAATCACAGCCCTTCTCTTCTAACTTCTTGATACTCATTTTTTAAAAATACACAAAGAGACCTTTCTACAGCCTATACCGTCTATTAAATCTGATTAATCAGTCCTTAAGACAATCCATTGTGCCATCAGAATGTAAGATGGCCGTGGTCACACCCATTTTTAAATCAGGTAAAAGATCAGATATGGCCAATTATCAGCCAATCAGTATTTTCAGAATTCAGAATTGTGTTGCTGCTGTCTTTCTCCATCATGCCTGCAGCCTGCAGCAGCAGGAAGTCGCGAAGCCGAGTGAAGTGAAAATAAATGAATAAATGGCGGCATGCGAAAATTAACGCGTTATGCCCGGCCCTTAATCGCTTTGCGATTAACGCGTTAATTCTGACAGCCCTAATAACTACTCTTAAAAACATTTAATCTCTATTTAAGAAAGCCATAAACACTTTTGATTAAAAGGCCTTGTCATTTTACCATTGCGATATCTTAGAGAGACATACATTTTTAAGCTTTGACTATTTCAAACATTTCAAGTATGCTTGTTTGGTATATAAAGTCTTACATAATCTTGTAATATTGCACAGTAATGAAATTGCACAGAATTATCAGTGTTATCAAAAGTATTAAATATTAAATATTGCACAGTAGGTGGGTAGAAGAAAGTCCGGGGGTTGTGGGTAAGATTGTGAAGTCAGTTCATGTGAGAGTTCAAAGTGGTTATGGCTTTTGGGTAGCCTGGGAAAACCATGACGAACTTCAAGCAAATTTGAGATTTGCTCTGCAAGTCAGTCTGGCCAAGAGCCCATTCAAGTCCATTTCCAGTTTTTCCAAATCGAGGCACCAATCACCACTGTTGAGGCCAGCTTTACACTATGACGGCGAGCAGCTTTTTGTTTACGTTCAACATGACGGTGCGGCTGTCGGTGCTACGTCACCCAGATCATTGTTCTGATTGGTTGAAGGACTATCCAATTGCGCCCAGAGGCATTTGAGCGGCGTCCATTGTTGACGCCCCTTTGGAAATGGGCTGTGAATGAAGCTTGCCCAGACCCACTCTCAGTTACAACCTAGAAGGGTCTGGTGTCAACCAGGCTATATTTTGGGAAGAAACTGTTCTTTAACCTGTTAACCAGTCCTTGTTCTGATGCAGCTGTAGCACCTCCCAGAGGGCAGCAGGTCAAACAGATCAAAGCCAATGAGCTGTCCTTGGTGATGATTTCTGCTCTACTGAAGCAGCGGGAGGTGTAGATGTCCATCAGGGACATCTACTTTTAATTTTTACTTTGGTTGCAGTATAGAGTATAGAGGAATGCAGTATAGAGGTGGATGAATAATGTCTTTGTCATCATGTATTTTTGTTTTGTTTGTTTTGTCAATGTATATGTCACCATTATGTGTACCTTTTTAATATATATCCATGTCAGTCCTATGTCACCTGCCTAGGGACTGCAGATGTCATTTTTACTAATTCTGGCATATTTACATCGTGGTTTTTTTATACAGCAATGTTCATAAATATGCATGGTCCCTATCAAATGAACCAATAAAATAAATAAAAAATAAAATAATGTGTGTTAATCTGTTGGCAATGAAAAGAGAGAGTTGTAATACAAAACTCAACAGATTTTGGGATTGGATGTTTTGATTCAGTGTCATCGGACTAGTGGTGCAAAGTAAGTACAAGTTTAAGGTACTTCATACTGTACTTGTACATCTCTGTGGTAAATATTGTACTTGTTACTGCATTATATTCATCTCACAGCTTTAGTTGCTTTACAAATTCAGATTTTTGCTTTGAAAGCATACGAAAAACTTAAAATACGTTTTTACTGATGGTTGGACAGAACAAAACATTGTGAAGATGTCACTTTGGACTCTGGGTAAAAGTATAAAGAAAGTGACTTGAAAAGATTCAAGTAGGTATCCCACAGAGGAAGACATACAGAAGAGAGCAGCAGCAGCTGGTTTGCGGGCAGCGGATAAAACTGAGTTTTCAAAGCAAGAGAAGAATCTGGTTCCGTGAACGTGTATTTCTTCGCAGTGTGTGACATGCAGGTCTGCATGCACAGCAAACCACCAAGTTTTCAAACTAAAACAGGGGCAGCAGCCTTTCCAACAGTCTCTGTTTTAGGTGTTCAGAAACGCCGGAGTAGTGGGGACGCACGGTACAGTACATTCACTAGCAATCATGACCTTCAAATCCAGACAGAAAATTAGTTTGAAAAAAGGCGCAAAGTTACAAAATGTAGGCTGTGTCACAGCAGTGTTTGATGTTGCTAGTTTTAGTATAACCATTACTTTTTGTGTTTTAATTAAAAATGAAAACCCTTCAAATATTATCTCACTTTGCCTTTTCTTTGTTTCCAGTTCCTCCGAAGGTGCACCTGTTTACAAGGAACACCAAAGTTGAAGCAAACATCCTTTTGACTTGCCTTACCAAAAGATATCACCATGAACATGAAAAGGAACGGCCGTATTCTAACTCCAGCTGACGGAGTTGTGTCCTCCGGCGTTTGACCTTCCAGAGACGAGACAGCGTGGAGATTTTACAGAGTGACTTGTCTAGGTACACCTGTGAAGTGATTCATCAGGCATCCAAAGTACACGTTTGGGGTAAGAAACTGTATTATTTTTGTCATTTGCGTGCGTGCGCGCGTGTGGCGGACCAATCACAGCCCTTCTCTTCTAACGGTACAGATCCACTTGTCCGTGCAACGCTTCTGTCGCGTCACGCTCCACTCTATTCCTATGGGTGACGTCAAGCGACTTCAACGAGCACGCAAAGCATTCCGGGAAGGCGGCGCTACATTTGAGAAAATGTAGCGCGTCAAAAAGCTGGCCTGATGCCCAGCTTTATGCAAATGAATCAGTTGAACGCGACGACTATCCAGTAGAAGTAGAGCACAGAGGACTGCTCTGATCACTTCTCCCTCCAAATTTCAAAATTCGACAACATTCCCCGCTGGACCCGCCCATAGCTGTAATTGACGAACGTACAAATGAGGGGAGGCGTCGCAACACCATGCGACAGTCGTGTCGCAAAAGTGGATCTGTACCGTAACACCAGCAGCATCGACCAGCTGCAGCTCGCTCTGCTCACCGCCCCGCTCAGCCCCCCGCCGGCGAGTCCGGCCGCCAGCCAGTCGCTTCAGTTGCAAAACCCCACCTTCTTCCTGGACTACGATTCCCAGAGTGCACCAGGGTGTGTCTCCTCTCTGGAGGCCTTCGAGGACTTCGGAGAGGCAGGAGGAGGAGCAGGAGTTGTCTCAGGACACTTTACAGATAGAGTAGGTCTAGACCACACTCTATAATTTACAGAGATCCAACAATAAGCAGCACTTTCTACCGTCCAAAATCACCAATTAAGGCTTCTAAAACAAATATAGTTTAAAAAAAAAAAAGCTGGCAGGGTTTTGGTTCCAAAAAGCAGCTGAGAGCATGTTTTGTTGCTATGACAACAGCTACTGCTACAGTATCCTAGCTAGAGCGCTATGTGGAGCAGTGTTAACGTTAGATAAAACAAAGTGGTGGAGCGAGCTAGAGAAAGAACAGAGAGAGAGAGAGCGTTAGATAAAACAAAGTGAGTTTCCTGAACATGAAGCACACGGTCAAATCATAAAACTCGATGTGCTCTGACTCCGTTTTGTCTTGTTGTTATGGAAATGACAGGTCAGGCTACTCCGCTTGTCATTGGTCAGCTGTCAAAAAAAGCTGACTGACTACAAGCTTGGAAAAAGAGGGGAGGGGTATTCAGTTGGTTTCAATCTGCAACCTCGCTGCAAGATACCACTAAATACTACATACTGCTCCTTCTGAGGTCGAGCGCGTCGTATAAACGACGCCAAACGGCACTTATGATTCATAACTTAATAACTTTATAATAATTACTAGTAGAAACATACAGTCTTTTGGAGCTAAAAGCTAACAGTCGCCCTGTTCAGCGGATGTCTTTGGTGTGTTCCTAGCCCTTACAGAAGTTTTTTCGGGGTCTTTGTGCAATTAATCCATACTGTTACATTCAAGATTGACACACTGTATGTAAGAAATGTAAATAGTTTGTCCTTTATATGAGTTATAATGTTCATTAGGGCATAAGTGCTGAAAGTGCGAAGGAACCTATTGTTTTTCATCAGATAATTTTTTCGAGTTCTTCTTCGCATTTTTGAGGGGGTTAAGAATGCACGAAAACTCGCAAAAATTTGCACACGTCACAACTGGTGAAAATTGCAAAGATTCAAAATAATTACTCATATGCACCACTAGGTGGCGCTATTGCAGAAAAAACCCGCGTTTGGCCCTATAACTCCCAAGCCGTACATTGCACATTCAAAAACCATATATCTTCGTATTCCCTGGATCCAGCTGAATCTCCTGATATAGGCCACGCCCATTTCCGCCTAGACTTTTATAAAAGTAGTTTTTTTTTTTTTTTTTTTTTTTTTTTTTTTTTTTTTTGTTTTTTTTATTTTTTTTTATAAAATTTTGCTGGTAGTTTTTTTTTTGGGTTGTGAAACTTGGCTGTACAAAAAAATTTTTTTTTTTTAAAAAAATTTTTTTTTTTTTTTTTTTTTTTTTTTTATTTTTGTTTTTTTTGAAACTTGGCTGGTAGCATCTCCAGAAGGACCTAACAAAACATTATCCAAAGAATTTTTATAGGCTAAAAATTGCACATATTACGCACAAACAAATGTGTATAGCTAAGTATGAAAACACCAACTTTGCCATATCTCGACCAAAATAATTGCTATCAACGCAAAACTTAAGATTCTTGTTTGCCATGACCCTCTGGAGGTGCCCCACACATTTTACAAACATTGGCCACTAGGGGGCGCTACAAGTACATAAAGTTTATACCTCATGAACTGCTCATCCGATTTTTATAAAATTTGATGGGTACCATCTAGGGCCACTCATGAGGCCACCCCTACAGTAATGTACTGACTGGTCAAAGTGGGCATGGCCTATGGGACCCTAATTGGTTTTAGTCCTTGGGCACATTTTTGACGGCCTCAGTATATACGCGTATATTTGCGAGGCTGTACAGCGATTTGGCCCATACCTGTAAGCGGGCTCCATAGCGTCCCCTAATGCGTGGAAGGCCTTAACTTGAACATAGTTGCTCCAATCTTCACAAGATTTAATAGCTATATTGCTCTAATCATTGCGGACATATTTCCCATTTACCTTCATTAGCTCCGCCCAACCGGAAGGCAGCCATTTTTAATTATGCATTTTTCATGTGTTTTACATTCTTTCGAACTCGACCTAGGCCGTAATTTCAATCTTCTTGAATCTTTGCAGGTAGTATCTGTTGACCCTCATGGCAAAAAGTTATCCAAAGAATTTTGATAGATATAATTTTGCCCCTCATTGCCAGTTTATCATCTTTGCCAAACTTGGCAGCAATGGGCCATTAGATGGCGCTGTTTTAATTTTTTTAATTAATCAGCAAAATATTGATATATGGGAAACATACTCTGTCTAACTACTCCTGGGGCGTGAGTCCGATCGGCACAAAAACTTGCATATAAACTCGGAGGACCCTCTTGACAAAAGTTATCAAAAGAATTTTGATAGCTAAAACAATGCATAAATTATACCAACTTCCTATAGGTGGGTGTGGAAACAGGAATGGTTGTATCTTGCCAACGGCTATTCCGATGGACACAAAACTTTAAACAGTAGTTCCTCATGTTCCAGTGAGGCTGTGTGCCAAATATGGTGTCAATTGGCCTTTATATGGCTCTGTTTTCATTTTTTAAATTAATTAGCAAATTTGCTTTGAGCAAAACCTACTTTTTTTAACTCCTCCTAGAGCATGAGTTCAATCTGCACAAAAATGTACACGTAGACTCGGTGCACCCTCTTGACAAAAAGTTATCAAAAGAATTTTGATAGCTAACACAATGCGGAAGTTACAGAGGACCAACTTCCTGTAGGGGGCTGTCAAAACAGGAAGTTGCGTTTCTTACCAACATTTATTCTGATTGCCACCAAACATGACACAGATGTTCCGCATAGGGGCTTGAGCATCCATTCCAAATTTATAGTGAATCGGCCATTAGATGGCGCTGTTAGAATTTTCTTTTATTAATTTGCCACATCGCAATATATGGGAAACCTACTTTGTCTAACTCCTCATGGGCGGTTAGTCCAATCTGCACGAAAACTTGCATATAGACTCGGAGGACCCTCGTGACTAAAAGTTATCAAAAGAATTTTGATAGCTAACACAATGCACAAGTTATGGAGGACCAAGTTCCTGTAGGTGGGTGTGGAAACAGGAACGGTTGTATCTTGGCAAAAGTTATTCCGATTTACATTAAACTTAGAATGTGTGGTCTACGTGTGATGTTGCGTCTGCCAGTACCCCCCGGGGCAAGGGGCAAGGGCCCGTCATCAGCTATAATTATGTTTATTTTTGCACTGGATGACCCCAAATATACAGAACTGTTTTAGACAACACAAATGCTTGTGTGTCATTGCTGTGTGTGTGATATCAATAAATATGATTAAATATTATTATTTGATTATTGCGATAAGTGATTGTCAAAAGTGACTGTACTTTTTTTGGAAAAAATTTAGATATTTTGTCCACTGTATAAGACATTATACATTTATAATGTTGCTTTTTTTCACTGTTTGACTCCCAAGACATAGGAGAAATGTTTTGACGGAGATTGGCTTAGCTTTCATTGCTGAGTGTGTGATATCAATAATTATTTGTGAGATTCATGTTCCGTTTTATTTATTTATTTGTCTTTATGGTCCCACCTTTTTTAACATTCAAGTGAACTCACTGCAGCACAAATATTCTAATAGCCCAATTTGTCCTGAAAGAAAATGATGTTTATAGATTGACTGACTGTGGACAACAGGGTTGATGTTTACAAGCTTTTTTAGAAAATAAAACTATGGGATTAGTTTCGTGACTTTAATTCCAAGCAAAACTTCTCAAGTATCAAACAAAAAACACTAACTCAAGCAAAAAAATTGTCACCTCAAAGGTAAAACTTAAAACGTGCAAACAAAACATTTGTGTAGTTGTAAACTATTGGTCTTTTATTTGTTTGATATTATGTCCTTTTGTTTACAGTTCCCTCTGCTTCTTTCTCAATGATCAGTCTTTTGCTCTCTCCATCACGTTTGCAGTCATGCTCCCAGCTTTCTCCTTTGCGCTCCCTGAGTTTTTGCTTGCGATTCTGACACAAACATCTCGCATGGGCGGGTCTTACAGGGGTGCGTCCCCATTGGCTAATGAGTGTTAAGGGAAAGTTTGAGTGACAGCTCAGCCTCAGTGCAGGTAAACTAACTTTACAGACTCAGAGTCTGGTCTGGAGGACACAAAAGCCACTCCACAGCGGATTACTACAAGATTAATAAAGTGGAAGTATTGATCATATATATATATATTATCTGTGATCTACGTTGCAAGTGTGGTTACTAGACATTTGTTGTTTCGTTGTGTTAAGTTACTAGCTAGCTAGTAAAGCTGTTTAAGTTAGCATTTAACGTTAGCTATACTGCTAACGTTATCTAAAACTTGTAGCCACCGGCTACCTTACTGAGCTAATTTACCATGGGAATCATGTATTCTTCGTGAGGCCTTACTCAATGGAGCTGTATTAATTATCGTCTTCTCTCTGTAGAGACCTGCAGGACCCGAGCAGAGCTACGATGCTCTCCCAGGTAACCTTAGGTTAGTAATATAGCTATATTATGGTCTATTAGGAAAAATTATTATCCAGCTAACTACTAATTGTTGTGGTTGCTATTTGCCTGATAATACACAATGCTAGGGTATTGGTTAAGTTGTACAATGTAGAAGCTGTGAATATAATGTATTATAGTATGTGTCGAACTCTATATATAATATATTACAATTTTTTTGCTTGAGTTAGTGTTTTTTGTTTGATACTTGAGAAGTTTTGCTTGGAATTAAAGTCACAAAACTAATCCCATATAAAACCAGACGGACTATGAGTTGTCAAACAACATAGGGCTCTCAGCGTTTGCCTCAAAGGAAGAAGTGAGAGACTTCTTCTTTAGTGACTGCATGCACAGAAAGACAACATTTTTTAAAGCTTCTCAATCTCTGCAAACGTGAATGTAAATGTGAAAGTATTTCTGTAAAATCCAAAGTCTAAGAGTCTAATTATATATATATATATACACACTACTGGTCAAAAGTTTTAGAACACCCCAATTTTTCCAGGTTTTTATTGAAATTCATGCAGTTCAATGTCTTATTGTACTCTGAAATCAGCTCAATGGGGTTTAAGTCTGGTGACTGTGCTGGCCACTCCATGTTTTTAAGCTTACCATCTTGTTCTTTTTTTCCTAAGGTAGTTCTGGCATAGCTTGGACTTATGTTTTGGGTCATTATCTTGCTGTAGGATAAACCCCTGACCAACTAGGTGCATACCAGAGGGTACGGCATGGCGCTGCAAAATGCTGTGGTAGCCGTTTTGGTTCAGGGTGCCTTTCACTCTGT
Source organism: Perca fluviatilis (assembly GCF_010015445.1). Classification (NCBI taxonomy): domain Eukaryota; kingdom Metazoa; phylum Chordata; class Actinopteri; order Perciformes; family Percidae; genus Perca; species Perca fluviatilis. The sequence continues at coordinate 32,479,525 of NC_053124.1, forward strand.
ACAACTCACCGACCGTGGATCCAGCAGAACAGCCCCAGACCATCATGCGTCCTCCTCCATGTTTGACAGTTGATGTCACACACTGAGGAACCATCCTTTCACCTACTTGACGGCATACAAAAATCCTGCGTGATGAACCAAAGATTTAAAATTTTGATTAATCAGTCCATAGCACCTTCTTCGTCTTCAGTAGTCCATTGACGATGTTTCTTGGCCCAGGCAAGCCTCTTTTTCTTATTGTGACGTCTTAGCAATGACTTTCTTGCTGCAACTCGACCTATTAAACCTGCAGCTCGAAGTCTTCTCTTTACAGTTGAAACTGAGACTTGCTTATTACGACCACTATTAAGCTGTGCTTGAAGCTGTTGTCCGTCTATCACGCAAACTGTTGACTCTCAAACTTGTCTTCTGATTCTGTGTTGGCTTTGGGTCTGCAAGAGCTCTTCCTGTCAGAGTTTCCCCCAGTTCCCCAAGTGCCTTTTGATGGTGAAGAATACTGTACTCACTGACACCTTGACTTTCTTTGCAATTTCTCTGTAGGAAAGACCAACATTCTTAAGTGTTATGATGGTCTATCTCTCTTCTATGGTTAATTGCCTTTTTCCCGCCATTTTTATAGCAACACACTACTTTCTGCAGTACAATACTGTTCAAATAATGCTCACGAGGGTACGGTACCACAGTGTGTTCCAACAATACTTTTATACAAACAGAGGGGGTTGTAAGTAATCCAAACAAGTGGGAACACCTGTGGGAATTGATAGCACCAACTTTCAAAGCTTGATCAACCTCCATTGCTGCAGAACAGATTTACATTGTTTACCCATGTCTTGTTCCCTAAAAAAGGCCTTTTTGTAAAATACTGAAATATACATTATTTTTCAGTTTTGGGTAACCTTACTTTTTTTTTTTTAACCTCAGGCCGTTCACCACTTACCTTTGTACCATTTCAAGCTATTCATTGGACTTGAACTGCTAAAATTTCAATAAAAAACATTGGGGTGTTCTAAAACTTTTGACCGGTAGTGTGTATATATATATAATTTAGTAAGTTGAAACTGTCTTATATTTCTGTTTCTATAAGTCCCATAACATAGGTAGAAACTGTCTGATATTTCTGTTTCTATAAGTCCCATAACATAGGTAGACACTGTCTGATGTTTCTGTGTCTATAAGTCCCATAACATAGGTAGACACTGTCTGATGTTTCTGTGTCTATAAGTCCCATAACATAGGTAGGGTTGCTGCGTTGATATGCCGGTCCAGTCAGAGAAACTGAGTGGAAATATAACCAAGTTGAAGTTATTTTAAAACCCTAAAAGTTTGGGGACTTTTGAGAAAACACCACACAGTTCCTGTTCTCAACTTAAGTAGAAGATGAGATCAGACATTATAGCGCGTTCCATTTATCTCGGAAACCGAAGCTGGGAATGACATCACACCCGAGTTGAATGCGTTTCATTTACAAGTAGGATTTTCATTGTTTTCATTAGCTTTAGCCAGGCTAGCAATTGTTAGCATATAAACATCATAGCAACATGTCCACAGATAGAGGATGGACAACACTGTGTGTACAACTGATTTAGTCAGACACAAATAAGACAGAAGTGCTTAATTACTACAGCTTTCAGTACTGTTAATCCAAGGTTTATCCATGTTGGATCTTTAGCTCAGAGTACTCTGGGTACTCGGAGGTTGTTCGTGTTCCTAGCTCGGAAATCTGAGGGCATCGTGGGCATGTTTCCCAACTTTTGAGCAAGGAAAATCCGACTTCTGAGTACAAGTGGAACGCACTATTATTCTGTGCACTAAATCATTTCAGTATTTAGGAAGATGAGGGTGAATATCCGCAGCTGCCTATTGGCCTTTGTTCTGGGCTGTAACCATTGACCTATATAAAATGGACCAACAGTTCCCGTTGCTCTGGACGGAGACCAGTGAAGGATGTTAGAAGCACTTTTCCGGTGCTGGCTGAGCGTTACTAAGCAGCCTCCAACTGAGCTCGAAGACGTAGATGTGACGTGAGCAACCTGTCTGAAAGTTGTAAGTCTTCTGGTAGCTGTGCCAAGAGAAATCTCAATCATTGCCAATCTTACAGAGACGGAGAGTGTAGGTATATGTAAGGAGATTTTTATTTTATTACATTTTGATAGCGCTTTATCATAGACACTCAAAGCGCTTTTGGGGTGAGGGGGGGTGGGGACTGCTCTCTAACACCACTAATGTGTAGCACCCACCTGGGCGCTCACCACACATCAGCTAGTTAGGGAGGGGGAGAAACATAGGCACAGGCTAATTATTGATCACTAACATGCTAGTTAACATTAGTAATTAAACCTAAACAGCTAATGTAAGTCCAAACTGCCTGCGAGCTTCTCCTGTACTATACGGTAATTCCTCTACTGTGCGACAGTAAGTCTCGTGGTTATGATACAATCGTAAGCCTATTTTTATAAAAGCGTCTGCTACGGGGCCATAACGTGAGCTACAAGGTAATGGAGCCTTTAATACATTGTTGTGTTTCATAGAAATAAACAACGGACAAATAGAGTCTTTAAACGCTTCAGATGTAAAGTTATTCGCTGTCAAAGTGGCGCCAAAATGAATGGGAGTCAATGGGATGCTAACGGGAGGTGATGGCTTGTTAGCATCAAAATGGCGCCATAGGAGCTACGCGTTCAGAGGAGACGCTTACCCCCCTTGGCTGTAACCTGGATAAAACATTTGGGGCTGGAGCCCCAGTAGAGACCCCCTCACTCCGCGATAGGTTGCCACACAAGGGATGTTTTTGAAGAAATATACATTCAAATGTTTCAATTAATATAACAAAACAAAAAGTCTCATTAACGGAAGGCAAAGCTGAAACTTAAAACTGAATATTAATGCGCTATTCATTTACTGTCAGTGGAAAAACAAACATGCAATACAATACAATACAGTTGTGTGTTTTTGGTGTAAGATGATCACATAGTCACACTAAAGAGACCCATGAAAAACCCACACAGTTCCTGTTCTCAACTTAAATAGAAGATGAGATCAGATGTTTATCTGTGCTCTGAATCATTTCAGTCAGTAGAAAGATGAGGGTGAATATCTGTAGCTGCCTGTTGGCCTTTGTTCTGGGCTGTAACGTCACTGCAGGTAAGAACTTCAATATTGTAAATAATAACAATAATCATTTATCAATAATCATTTATAAAGTACATGCAGTCTGCACTACGAGAACTTGACGCTTGTGTCAGTGGTGTCTGTTATTGTTAACTATAAATTGAGGTACCTGTGTGTGTGTGTGTGTGTGTGTCCGTTGTCTTTCAAATAAAGTTAATGCTTCTCAATCTCTGCAAACGTGAATGTAAATGTGAAAGTATTTCAGTCAAATCCAAAGTCTAAGAGTAATTATTTATATATATATATATATATATATATATATATATATATATATATTATATATATTATATATATATATATATATATATATACAGTCGACATAAAAAACAGGAAGCAGCAGACAGTTGGTTTTGCGGGCTGACACAGAGCACAAAAACATGGTCCAACCGGCGGATAAAACATAGTTTTCAAAGCGAGAGAAGAGTCTGGTTCCGTGAAAATGTATTTCTTCGCAGTGTTTGTCCTTTTGGGGACAGGACTGGCGGTAAACGGCGGTAAGTTGAGAGTTTTTCAACAGGTTCGTGTGAGTGGCGGTCAAAAGTAAAAGTAAAAAAAAGACAAAGTTGTGACGTCTTTAAAATTCGAATTTCTGTTCATTATTTTGATAATAATTTGATTTGATGAATCATTTTTGACAATAATTGATAATAGAACGTCTAAAAACGTAGGAAACAAAAAAGAAAAGTGACAAAAACTTGTGACAAAAACTTGTGTCGAGTGTCGAAAAAGACGACCAAAACGTTGGAATTCTTTTTACATTTTGACCCAGAAAAACAAAAAGTTGCATCATGGTCGACGGGGAGACAACACACAATGGTTAAACAACAAATAAAATCTATTTGGTTTATAAAAACCTGTAGGCCTACAGTGTTGGTATAAAACATGAAGGAGATATCTGACTCAGTTAAAAGTATAATATGCTGTTGAAGTTAAAGTAAAGCTATATTGATTATGTTTACTCGTTAATCGTTTCTTATTGATATTTCAAATGGTGAAAAGTCTTAGTTTCCTGAAACCCCAAAAGACTCTAAAGTTATTTAAATTGTTTGTTTTGTTGAACTGGTCAGTCCAAAACCTAAAAAGATGCTTGTTTTGTGCGATAGATTACAGACTCTGACACGGAGCCCAAAAACACGGTCCAACCGGCAGATAAAACTAAGTTTTCAAAGCAAGAGAAGAGTCTGGTTCTGTGAAAATGTATTTCTTTGCAGTGTTTTGTCCACCTGTAACTTTAATGTATCAGTGGGAAGCTTCACCACAGTTTTCTAACGAGCTGTGTTCATACTGGAGGCAAAACAGGAAGTCGGACAGGAAGAGATAAACATCTGTGCAGCAACTCACACCTTACTTGTGCTTAATGCATGTAGCCATGCCACAAAGCATCTTTTTGGGTTTCAAGTCGTTCCTGTTTTACTACAGTTGCGTGCAATGAGTTCTGTTTGTTTGTGTGTGTGTGTGTGTGTGTGTGTGTGTGTGTGTGTGTGTGTGTTTGTGTGTGTGTTCTTGTTTAACTATATTCGCGGGGTCCAAAAACGGGGAGTCCAGCATACCGTGCTGGGGCCAGACAGCTTTGTGGGGCCAAAATGCTGGACCCCAAGTTTAAAGGGCTGTTTGAGGGTTAAGACTTGGTTTTAGGATTAGGGTTAGAATTAGGTTATGGTTAGGGTGAGGGTAAGGGTTAAGGTTAGGCATTTAGTTGTGATGGTTAAGGTTAGGGTAAGGGTTAAGGTTAGGCATTTAGTTGTGATGGTTAAGGTTAGGGTAAGGGTTAAGGTTAGGCATTTAGTTGTGATGGTTAAGGTTAGGGTAAGGGTTAAGGTTAGGCATTTAGTTGTGATGGTTAAGGTTAAGGTAGGGGGCTAGGGAATGCATTATGTCAATAACGGGTCCCCACAAAGATAGTGAAACGCACTTTTCGATTCGGCATCAGTTAGGTTAGGGACATTTCAGTTACAATACCAATTTTACTAATGGATACAAAAGAGATGTTAATGTTTAGATTAAGTGGCGAAGAAAACTCCCGCACACTGTCTAACTTGCAAAAATATATAAAGTTTAAAAAGTAGGCAACTACCTACTATTAAGCATTATAGTTTTGCGAGTTAGACAGTGTGCGAGAGTTTCTTCGCATCTTTTGACCTGATTCTCCCCCTCCGACACACCTGTCTCACGTTGTAGATGTGCAAAGTATTTTTCTGTAATGTTTAGATTAAAGGTGCACTATGAGTTCCTGCATGGTTTCAGCGCAATTTCATTTTTGTCTCAAATCGTAGGCAACTCTCCTTGATCCACTCGCTGCCTGCCCCCTGAATACACTGTGAAAAAGCCCGGTCTCGGGAGACAACACAGGGCAGACTTAGAATTAGACTTAGAAAACTTGAATGTCCCCGAGAGGCAATTTGTTGTACAGTACAGACATATTGACACATAATCCACAACACAAACATTGAACCAGACATCTACAGCATTATTTAACTAACACATAACATACACACATCAATAAATAGAATACAGTAAAAAATGTGTATGTTGCACAACGTCATGAATAAATAAAACTACTGCATATTACTTAACATACATTCCTTCAGTCAAACCCCTCCCTACATGTTATTTAATTGGGTTATTGCCATAGGAATTAATGAGTTTTTTGCTCGGTTGGTTCTAACGGTAGGGTATCTACTACAGTTAGGTCCGTGAATATTTGGACATGGACACAATTTACATAATTTTGGCCCTGTGCGCTAACACAATGGATTTGAAATGAAATCATCAAGATTAAATTGTATTGCAGACTTTCACCTTTAATTTGAGGGTATTTACATCAAAATTGGAGTAAGGGTTTAGGAATTACACACATTTTCATACATAGTCCCCTTATTTCAAGGGACCAAAAGTAATTGGACAAATAAATATAATCATCAATAAAATGTTCATTCTTAATACTTTGTTGATAATCCTTTGCAGGCGATGACAGCCTGAAGTCTGGAACCCATAGACATCACTAAACGTTGGGTTTCCTTCTTTGCGATGCTTTGCTAGGGCTTGACTGCAGCTGTCTTCAGCTGTTGTTTGTTTGCAGGTCTTTGTGCCTTAAGTTTTTTCTTAAGCAAGTGGAATGCATGCTCGATCGGACTGAGATCAGGTAATTGACTCGGCCGTTGTAGAATATTTCACTTCATTGCCTTGAAAAACGCATGGGTTGCTTTTGCAGTATGTTTTGGGTCATTGTCCATCTGTACAGTGAAGTGCCATCCAATCAACTTTGTTGAATTTGGCTGAATATGGACAGACAGAATCTTCCTATAGACTTCAGAATTCATGTGGCTGATTCCATCTTCTGTCATATCATCAATAAACACTAGTAACCCAGTGCCACTGGAAGCCATGCATGCCCATGCCATTACACTGCCTCCACCTTGTTTTATAGATGATGTGGTGTGCTTCGAATCAAGAGCCATCCCAAGCCTTCTCCATACTTTTCTCTTCCCATCATCCTGGTACAGGTTGATCTTAGTTTTATCAGTCCAAAGAATGCTGTTCCAGAACTGGGCTGGCTTTTTTAGATGTCTTCTGGCAAACTCTAATCTGGCTTTTCTATTCTTGAGGCTTATCATTGGTTTGCACCTTGTGGTGAACCCTCTGTATTTGCTCTCGTGAAGTCTTCACGTAATGGTAGACTTGGATTATGATACGCCTACTTCCTGGAGAGTCTTCTTCACTTCACTAGATGTTGTGAAGGGGTTCTTCTTTACCATGGAAAGGATCCTGCGATCATCAACCACTGTTGTCTTCTGTGGACATCCAGGCCTTTTTGTATTGCTGAGCTCAGGGGTGTGTTCCTTTTTTCTCAGAATGTACCAAACTGTTGATTTGGCCACTCCTAATGTTTCTGCCATCTCTCTGATGGATTTTTCCTTTTTCTGCAGCCTAAGGATGCCTGCTTTACTTGCATTGTGAGCTCCTTTGACCGCATGTTGTGGATTCGCAGCAACGGCTTCTAAATGAAAATGTCACACCTGAAATGAACTCCAGACCTTTTATCTGTCTAATTGATGATGAAATAATGAGGGAATAGCCCATACCTGCTCATGAAACAGCTTTTGACTCAATTGTCCAATTACTTTTGGTCCCTTGAAATTAGGGGACTATGTATGAAAATGTGTGTAATTCCTAAACCCTTCCTCCAATTCTGATGTAAATACCCTCAAAATAAATGTGAAAGTCTGCACTACAATTTCATCTTGATGATTTATTTTCAAATCTATTGTGTTAGCGCACAGGGCCAAAAATATGAAGTTTGTGTCACTGTCCAAATATTTCCGGACCTAACTGTATATCTGCGACCAGAAGGGAGCGGCTTGAACTGATGAATGATTTTTCCACAGGTTTTAACAATCTTCCCCAATTTGTTCTGTCAATAAAGGACTTGTAAAATAGAGTGAACATTTTGTTGTCAACAACAAAACAAAATAATGAAGTTTCCTAAGAAAATACAAGCGTTGTTGGCCCTTTTTGAAAACTGCATTAGCACACTCATCCCAGGATAATTTATGGTCAATGATAAGACCGACATATTTGTACTCCATCACTAGCTCTACCTCCTCTCTTATCAGAGTCAGAGTGGGTGAAAGACCAACCAAATCAAAGACCAACTCTTTGGTCTTGGACGTATTCAAATGCAACTGGGAGGCTTCACACCAGTCAGCAAATTCATGCAACACTGGACCATGTTCAGTTTCATCTCGCTCCAGTAAACTAATCACAGCAGTATCATCTGTAAATTTAATTATATGACGTCCAGGATAACTACTGCAACAACAGTCAGTGTACAGTATATATAGCAATGGTGACAAGATACTACCTTGTGGTGTCCCAATTGAAGTGAAGCGGACCCCAGATAATGTGTTCCCCACCCTTACTCTTTGTGGCTGCCATCTCAGGAAGTCCAAGATCCATTTAATTAGTGTTGAGTTTAGCTGAAAATTGTCTCTAAGTCTGTTTGCTAAAATTTGTGGGTGGATGGTATTGAATGCTGATGAAAAGTCTACAAATAAAACGCCAGCATGCGTTTTACAACCCTCCAGGTGTGTATACAGATAATTTAAAAGCACTGCAATGGCATTGTCTGTCCCCCTCCCAAATCTGTAGGCAAATTGTGGAGGGTCGAGGGCATGTCTACAGGAGTTAGTGATGTGTGTTTTAATGATGACAGATCTCATGAAATGGCGTATGTATGACACGCCAATTCGTATGCCATTATGGCATGTTATCAAGACACATATTCACTTTGTAGCGTGTTTATCAACATTGTTTGGCCTCCATTGACTTACATTACCTTGCAATTGCGTGTGAATTTATGCCGTAGCGAGTAGTATGAAAGGGCGAAAATCCGTGTAGGGAGGTTAATGGGTAAAACACAGGACTTTCACCCAGGAAATCAGGGATCGTGTCCCGTGTGTCAAGTTTCCTTTCCACGTGTCACTTTTCCTAAACTCAACTGTCGCTTTCTTTTCACGATAACGCCACGTGGCGTGTATGTATACGACCGCTGTATACAGCGTAGACATCCACGTGGATAGCTCAATGTAGGATAAATTATTTGGATGGAATAGGTCTCACTAAATCTACTGGTGCTTATCTTCCTTGTCTAATACATATCTGTCTGTCTTTCTGCCTGTGTGACTCTCAGAGATTCATTCCCTCACTTACATCTACACGGCCTTCTCCAAACCTGTCGGACTCCCGGGCATCCACGAGTTCACAGCCATGGGTCTGCTGGACGGCAGGATGATCGACTACTTTGACAGTGACAACCAGAAGAAAGTACCCAAACAGGACTGGATGAAAGAGCGACTGCCTGAAGATTACTGGGAGAAAGGCACCCAGTCCCGCCAGAGCAAGCAGCAGTGGTTCAAAGTCAACATCAACATTGTGAAGGAACGAATGAGGCAGAATGACACGGGTAAGATTCATCCATGTGTTTCCTCTATGTTGATTTTGTAGTGGCCGCCCGCCATGTCAAAATTTCTGCCACCAAGGTATCAGAAATAGGGCAGACGCACACCAGGGTTTCCAGAGCAACTGGAACAGTGACAGGACGTCATCACTCGCAAAGTCATGGCAACCAAATAAACAACAGGGAGAGTTCATTCACTTAATTTTAGCGACGAAAGCCATGACATGAAATCCACACTCTGCACTACAATTTCATCTTGATGATTTATTTTCAAATCCATTATGTTAGCGCACAGGGCCAAAATTATGAAGTTTGTGTCACTGTCCAAATATTTCCGGACCTAACTGTATATCTGCGACCAGAAGGGGGCGGCTTGAACTGATGAATGATTTTTCCACAGGTTTTAACAATCTTCCCCAATTTGTTCTGTCAATAAAGGACTTGTAAAATAGAGTGAACATTTTGTTGTCAACAACAAAACAAAATAATGAAGTTTCCTAAGAAAATACAAGCGTTGTTGGCCCTTTTTGAAAACTGCATTAGCACACTCATCCCAGGATAATTTATGGTCAATGATAAGACCGACATATTTGTACTCCATCACTAGCTCTATCTCCTCTCTTATCAGAGTCAGAGTGGGTGAAAGACCAACCAAATCACGCTGGTCCCGTGAAATAAGACAGCTACAGTTTATTGGAAAATAGCATTGTTGACACTGAATTTGGGGAATTTACTGTTTATCAGACCCCAGATGAGACAAGAAGCTAACGTTAGGTGACGGTCTCTCTGCGACACGCTGTATTAACGTTACTGTTTTAAAACAAAAAATTAGTGGCAGTGCATACCGCTCAAAACCAACATGAAAAACTTAGCTAGTAATGTTCACTTGTTGTTAAACTGTGTAAAATGAGCGGTGACGTTGAATCACTGGTTTCAGGTAATGGCACCCTACGGTACCATCTATTTGCTGGATGGTTTCAAGATAACGGTCGATAGCTAACATTAGCAGATAAGTCCATTGACAGCGACGTTATTGTTCATATTCTGACCCCTGCCGTAGCTGAAAAAATTCTAGAGGAAACACTGGTCTGGGACTGGCCCCTACCGTGCCCCTCGATGAAAAAAAGACACTTGCCACTGGGCTAATCAACTTTTCTGGGGGAAACCCTGCTAACCACAGATTACTTTTAAATGCTGCTTTTCAGTCTGGTGTTAAGGTCCTCTTTAATGTTTAACCAGGAAACCTAGAAACCCACCTCAACGTCTTGTCCGGCCAGTGGCAGAGTGGCAATCTGGAGAGTCTGGACTTTTCCAGGTGGGGCGGTAGTGTTTCGAGGCTGCGAGGGTCGGTCTGATATGAGTATGTTTATTTGATTAGGACAATGCTCATTAATTAACATTTCTCACATGTATTTGTGAGAAGTTTCGCTGTCCTGAGTTGAAAGATAGCCTATTTTACAGCTTTATTTAACCATATTTAATCTCTCGCGTTTTCGGAAATTCCTGGAGATTGGAAATCCGCCGCAGTCATCCCTCTCTTCAAAGGGGGAGACACCCTTGACCCAAACTGCTATAGACCCATATCCATCTTACCCTGTCTCTCGAAAGTCTTCGAAAGCCTGGTCAATAAACAGATCACCCACCGTCTCGAATCCCATCGTGTATTCTCCGCTATGCAATCTGGCTTCTGCGCTGGTCATGGCTGCACCACAGCCACCCTTAAGGTCATTAACGACATCACGGTCGCCATTGACAAAAAGCATTACTGTGCAGCCGTTTACATTGATCTGTCCAAGGCCTTTGACTCTGTTAACTATCATATTCTCATCAACAGACTCAAACACCTTGGGTTTTCCCTTGACTGCCTCGCATGGTTCAGTAACTACTTTTCTGATAGGGTTCAGTGCATTAAATCTGAGGGCCTGTTGTCTGGACCTATGGTTGTCTCTATGGGGGTGCCACAAGGCTCGATTCTCAGGCCAACACTTTTCTCCCCCTACATCAATGACATGGCTCTTGCTGCCGGGCCTTCACAAATCCTTAAGCCCTTAATTAAACCCTGAAACTCAAAACCCTTATCCCACTAACTACCTTTTAAAACACGTCTGGTCCGGTTTGGGTGAGCATGTGAAAGCAGCGTTGTCTCGGGCTCCCGCACCAGCTACTTTGAAAATTTACTTTTTCCTTAAGACCCCAACCAACTGAGAGTGGAAGAATTAACGTTAGAACCTTGAACACCCTAGAGAAATGTCAAAAGCATCAAAAGCGCCTAAAAAGAGTGAAGCAGACGCCTCTGCTGCGGGCAACAGCACAGCGCTAGCTAGCATAGCTAATATGCTAGAAGACCACAGAGCTAGCATCGCAGCCGACTTCAAGGCAACATTCGCTACTCTGGAATTGAGACTCGACAAGATGCAGACAACGATAACAGAACATGGTCAGCGAATGGTCTCATTGGAATCTCATGCGGAGCTGCAAGCCCAACGAATTCAAGCACTGGAGGAGAGGTGTGTTGCATTAGCAAATAGCAATGCTAAGCTAACAACGAAGGCTATCGATCTTGAGAATCGCAGCCGCAGAAATAATATTAGAATAATCGGCCTCCCAGAATCACTCGAGGGACCTAGACCCACAAGTCCAACTCCTATCTGAAGTACTTGGCGGCCAGATCCTCCAGTCTCCTCCTGAATTGGACCGGGCACATAGAACGCTCACTGCTAAACCACAACCCGACTCGCGGCCCAGACCGGTTATTCTTCGCCTTCATCGCTATCAGACCAAAGAGCTGATCATTTGGGAGGCCCGTAAGAGACGTGGGAAACTTCAGTACCGATGGTCACCAATCCAGATCTTCGAGGACTACACACCAGAAGTCGCCGGGGAACGGGCTAAATATCGAGCGCTGATGGCCGATCTCTACAACCTCGCTCTTTGGCCAGCGCTTCTCTTCCCGGCCTGCTTACAGATCACTCTGGAGAGCGGAGCGAAGAAGAGGTTCTCATCTCCCGAGGAAGCCACCACCTTCGCGGCCAAATATCAACAGGCCCCGTTGCCCAATTAGTGTGACTGCTATTTTATCTGCGGCTAATGTGGACCATGCTAACCTTGCTCCCTTACAGGAAGAGCTGCTTTCGTATTGGTAAGTCTTACGATTAAGACGGGAACCCGCTGAGCCTTAGCACCCATCACTTTTACAAGGACGATATATTAAGTGAGCTATTGTGCTTATTTCAAAGAGGCTTAAAGACTGGTTGGACTGTGGGGCCTAAGCTTGATGTTTACCATTTAACTGCTGTGCCGTACTAGCCCTGTATCTAGCCCAGCGGGTTCAGAAGCTGATGTTGGGTATTACACTTCACTTAACTCTAATTTGAAGTTAACCAAAGAATATAATAGCTTGTATTGTTTTATTTCATATTTAAGTTAGAAAGTTGCCAAGCTAATATATGGTTATAAATGATTATTATGATGGAAGGGGTACTACCTCTGCAGTCCACTCAATGTTTATTTCTAAGTAATTAATACCCTGTATTTTAGTTTTACTCAACATTTACTTTAAATTTTTTATTAATCACATTGTTACCTCTGGATCACTGTTGGTATTCATACTATCTTGATATCTAGAATCTAGAAAAATGTGTTCAAGGTTCACGTTCATTAATATAGGGGTCCCAACGGGCTCTTTATAACTGCAAGAGCTGGGACAAATAAAAGAAAAGAAGGAAGACGACGCAGAAAGGGAAGTATGACTACTTGGGTTTAGTTTGGATAAATAGGGCAAGGGAGAACGGATGGGGAAAGATTTATTCACTTGATTTTGTTTATTTTGAGTTCTGTGCTATGTGGGTATTCATTTTACATTGAGCTATTTCTGTACAGAAGATTTCACTTGCGGTTTGCTGCTTGCTCCTTGAGACTGACCATGGCTAGTGTAACCAAGGGGGGTGCCGCTGGCGGACGGGCTGTGAGGATTAGCTCACTAAACACTGGTGGGCTAAACGCTGCAATCAAACGTACAAAAGTTATGACCAATATCAAAAGCCTAAATGCGGACATAATGTTTCTTCAGGAGACGCATTTACAGTGCCTTGCGAAAGTATTCGGCCCCCTTGAACTTTTCGACCTTTTGCCACATTTCAGGCTTCAAAACATAAAGATATAAAACTGTAATTTTTTGTGAAGAATCAACAACAAGTGGGACACAATCATGAAGTGGAATGAAATTTATTGGATATTCCAAACCTTTTTAACAAATAAAAAACAGAAAAATTGGGCGTGCAAAATTATTCAGCCCCTTTACTTTCAGTGCAGCAAACTCTCTCCAGAAGTTCAGTGAGGATCTCTGAATGATCCAATGTTGACCTAAATGACTAATGATGATAAATAGAATCCAGCTGTGTGTAATCAAGTCTCCGTATAAATGCACCTGCTCTGTGATAGTCTCAGAAGTCCGTTTAAAGTGCAGAGAGCATCATGAAGAACAAGGAACACACCAGGCAGGTCCGAGATACTGTTGTGGAGAAGTTTAAAGCCGGATTTGGATACAAAAAGATTTCCCAAGCTTTAAACATCCCAAGGAGCACTATGCAAGCGATAATATTGAAATGGAAAGAGTATCAGACCACTGCAAATCTACGAAGACCCGGCCGTCCCTCTAAACTTTCAACTCATACAAGGAGAAGACTGATCAGAGATGCAGCCAAGAGGCCCATGATCACTCTGGATGAACTGCAGAGATCTACAGCTGAGGTGGGAGACTCTGTCCATAGGCCAACAATCAGTCGTATACTGCACAAATCTGGCCTTTATGGAAGAGTGGCAAGAAGAAAGCCATTTCTTAAAGATATTCATAAAAGTGTCGTTTAAAGTTTGCCAAAGCCACCTGGGAGACACACCAAACATGTGGAAGAAGGTGCTGTGGTCAGATGAAACCAAAATCGAATTTTTTGGCAACAATGCAAAACGTTATGTTTGGCGTAAAAGCAACACAGCTCATCACCCTGAACACACCATCCCCACTGTCAAACATGGTGGTGGCAGCATCATGGTTTGGGCCTGCTTTTCTTCAGCAGGGGACAGGGAAGATGGTTAAAATTGATGGGAAGATGGATGGAGCCAAATACAGGACCATTCTGGAAGAAAACCTGATGGAGTCTGCAAAAGACCTGAGACTGGGACGGAGATTTGTCTTCCAACAAGACAATGATCCAAAACATAAAGCAAAATCTACAATGGAATGGTTCACAAATAAACATATCCAGGTGTTCGACTGGCCAAGTCAAAGTCCAGACCTGAATCCAATCGAGAATCTGTGGAAAGAACTGAAAGGTCACGGTTCCCAAACCCCCCCCAACCTCACTGAGCTCGAGCTGTTTTGCAAGGAGGAATGGGCAAAAATGTCAGTCTCTCGATGTGCAAAACTGATAGAGACATACCCCGCGCGACTTACAGCTGTAATCGCAGCCAAAGGTGGCGCTACAAAGTATTAACTTAAGGGGGCTGAATAATTTTGCACGCCCAATTTTTCAGCTTTTTATTTGTTAAAAAGGTTTGAAATATCCAATAAATTTCGTTTCACTTCATGATTGTGTCCCACTTGTTGTTGATTCTTCACAAAAAATTACAGTTTTATATCTTTATGTTTGAAGCCTGAAATGTGGCAAAAGGTCGAAAAGTTCAAGGGGGCCGAATACTTTCGCAAGGCACTGTATGCAACTCTGACCATAGAAAATTGAAAAGACCTTGGATTGACCAAACTTTTCACTCCCAATTCAATGTAAAAACAAGGGGCACGGCCATACTAATCCGGAAAAATGTTCATTTCACCTCAGATAGAGTAATGTTGGATTCGAACGGTCGCTATGTTATTGTTACCGATACGTTATACGGGAAGCAGGTAATCCTGGTATCAGTCTATGCTCCCAATTGGGACGACCATAACTTTGTGAGTGCACTGTTTGCCACCATTCCAAATTTAGATTCTCACCTTCTGATAATGGGAGGGGACATGAACTGTGTGATTGATGCAACATTGGACAGGTCTAGTCAACGATCAACCTCAGCCATGAAAATGTCCCAGGCTTTTTCCACATTTATGAGCCAATATGGATTGGTGGACCCATGGCGATTTTCACATCCCTCTGTAAGACAATACTCTTTTTTTCTCCCATGCACATCGTTCATTTTCACGCATAGACTACTTCTTGATAGATAAAAAACTCATTCCAGCGATCGTTTTCGCTCAGTACTTGCCCATAACAGTGTCGGATCATGCCACCGTGGTCTTAGACCTTCACTTTAGTATGAAGCCGAAGGGATTCAGACATTGGAGGCTAGACCCTCTCTCGCTGGCAGATGCCAACTTTTGCAAACATATTTCTGAATCGATCACTTTCTTCTGTGAAACCAATAAGAATGATGAAACCTCCCCGTCCACATTATGGGACACTCTCAAAGCCTACATAAGGGGTAAAATGATCTCTTTCATGTCACATACAAATAAATTGCGAAGATTTCGGCAGAAGGAGCTGGGGGAAGCCATTGCAAAACTAGATAACTCACTCACGTCTGCAAATTCACCGGATCTATATAAAGAAAGAATAAGACTCCAAACAGAACTAGATCTTCTTCTCACTTCTGAGGCTGAACAGCTTCTCCTTCGCTCTCGGGGGTCGGTGTACGAACATGGTGACAAAGCTGGACGCCTTTTGGCCCATCAGTTGAAGGCGAAAATAGCATCTAATCAAATTACTCAGATAACCGATGAATCAGACTCAATAACCTCTGACCCGGACAAAATTAATGACATTTTTAGATCATTCTTCTCCCAACTATATGCCTCAGAGTCCCTCGCAGATGAAAACCAACTAAATAACCTTTTCGAAAAATTGGACTTACCGAAAGTGTCACCCGAGGACAATCTGAGACTAGACGCGGCTCTCACTCTCTCAGAAATTAAAGAAGCGATACAGTCAATGAACAGTGGCAAATCCCCAGGCCCCGACGGATACCCGGTCGAGTTCTATAAAAAATTCTCGGATCAGTTGGCTTCACTATTTCTCGAAATGTTTAACCACTCGTTTAAAAATGGCACCCTGCCGCCCACTCTTATGCAGGCTTCCATCTCCCTAATTTATAAGAAGGGTAGGGACCCACTGAGCTGCGCTTCTTATCGACCAATATCACTTCTCCCGGGTAGATGTTAAAATACTCGCGAAAATCCTAGCTCAGCGATTGGAATCTGTCATGCCCAAAATCATCTCAGAAGACCAGACAGGATTTATAGGGGGAAGACACTCATACTCCAACATAAGAAGGCTTCTCGATGTCATCCTCTCGCCACCCTCCTCTAACGTCCCGGAAGTAATAATATCCCTTGACGCCGAGAAGGGGCCTATCTCCTCTTTTCCCTGAGACAGTTTGGTTTTAATACTAACTTAATTTCATGGGTCAGATTACTCTACTCCTTTCCCTGTGCCTCTGTTTGCACAAACAACCAACGCTCTACTCCGTTCCCACTCTTTCGGGGAACACGACAGGGGTGCCCGCTATCCCCGTTATTATTTGCGCTAGCGATTGAACCACTATCAGCTGCTCTGAAATTGGAGGAGGGACTTGGAGGGATTGAAAGATGGGGAATAAAACATCAGGTTTCGCTATATGCAGATGATCTGCTTCTCTATGTAAGTGACCCTTTGGTAAGCATCCCACATATCCTGACTCAGCTAAACTCTTTCGGTTGTCTGTCCGGACATAAGCTAAATATCTCTAAAAGTGAATACTTCCCAATCAACCAATTGGCTGTAGACATATCACCATCAACTATACCCTTTAAAATAGCCAACACAGGATTTAAATACCTTGGCATTACAATTACACGATTACAAAGATGGAATTACCTGCCGTTGTCCTTGGCTGGTAGGATACAAATTATAAAAATGAATGTGTTACCGAGATACTTGTATGTTTTTCAATGTCTGCCCATCTTCCTTCCCAAGTCCTTTTTCACAGCCATAAATGACATTATTTCATCATTCATCTGGGCTGGTAAACAACCAAGGGCAAGTCGTGCACTACTTTGTAGGGATAGATCGGCTGGGGGACTGGGTCTACCCAATCTAATTGGCTACTACTGGGCAGCTAACGTGCATAAGATCATATCTTGGTTTACTTCCCCTCAACCCAGTTGGTGTCAGAGTGAGTCAGCCTCCTGCTCCTCGTCGCTGTTAGCTTTAACGTGTAGCGCCTTGCCCCTCTCCCCGTCGAGCTTTACCTCTAATCCGGTTGTTATTGGAACTCTAAAAATTTGGACGCAAATAAAACGCCACTTCGGATGGCTCACCCTCCCTCTAGCGACTCCTATTTGCAATAATCACCTGTTCATCCCAGCAAAGATGGACCCCCGAATCTCAATTTTAGAAAACAATGGGCTATTGGAGACCTGTTCATTGATGGTATATTTGCGAGCTTCAACCAATTAATCTCTACCTTCAATCTACATAAATCGGACTTTTTCCGTTACTTCCAGTTGCGGGATTTTGCGAAAACACACGCCACGTCATTCCCACAGGTACCTACACCCAGCGGGATGGACCTGGCTCTCAAGGCTAGAACCCTGTCAAAGGGCCATATCTCCTATTTTTACAATTTGTTGTCCCCAGCCAGTGAATCTATTTTACATAAGATCAAGATGAGCTGGGAGTCAGAACTCCAATTGAATCTCTCCATGCAATCTAATGCATGACTATTCTTTACAACAATCTCAGATATATTATGGATAACTTTAACTCCAACTCCACATATCGCTATTTTCGGCAACCCCCAGACGACCTCCGTGCCACAGCCATTCAAAATAACGTAATTGCCTTCGCCTCTCTTATTGCTCGCAAGAGAATCCTGCTACTGTGGAAGTCTCCCCAACCACCATCAATCAAAGTCTGGTTTCATGACATTTTAGGCCTTTTGAAACTGGAGAAGATCAAGTTCTCACTTAGAGGGTTATCTGACAGGTTCTATACTCAGTGGAGGCCACTACTTAACTATCTAGATAGGCTGCCAGCTCGGGAAGTATCTTTGTAGAGTCCCACTGCATGGTTATATACGTACTATTCCCTTTGTTCCGGTCCGCCAGTGGCAGATACCCCCACGACCTGTTCACCCTAAGACACATCAAAATAACAGATAACTTGCTTTGATGACTGAGGAGTAAGCAGCTACTGATTGATACTTACTTTGTACAGTTAATGATCAGCACTAGCACCTTGCATGGATATTTTTAATTCTTACTGTATAGGTGTATATAAATGTATGTACAAGTACACAACATACAGTTTTATATATAGTTTTTTTTTTTATACTTATTCATGGGGAGGGGGGAGGGAGGCGGGGATATTGTTCATTTAAGTTCATAAAAAAGGAAAGATATTGTCATCATGTATGCAATGCAAAAAATTTTGCACTTGACAAATAAAAGTTATAAAAAAACAAAAAAAAAACACGTCTGACCAAGCTCCTGTCCGATCACTGCATGTGCTAACATCTTTCATGTATTAATTTTGAGTACCCTATCGCTTTGAGTACCCTAACCCTATATTGTCTCTGACAAACCCCATTGCACATTTGCACATATCGGTTTACACGCTTTTGCACCTCGTAACTAACCTGACTCCGCCAGATGGATCGCTTCGCATTTGCTCGGCATATCCATCTGGGAACTTTCCGTTGGAGAACTTTTGGGCAGGGGCGAAAATACTGGTTAGCTGATTGGATAAACCATCTGTTGGGCCAAATCAACCAATCAGATCAAACTCTTGCCGAAACCAGTTGTGAGAAGAGCAACAACATCTTTTCCTCTGAGACAAGCCTCCGAGAAGTGCCGTTTTTTTGCTCTTCTTTCAATGAAGGAAAACTTTCTAATTCAGGTTCAAACTTGCGCGATAGCTACGCTCATCTCATCCGTGGAAGCTGCCATGTTGTTCAGACTGAACAGTCGCTTCTCGTTGCGTCACACCTAAACCCGCCTCCAAACCAACGCTGATTGGTCAGTCATTTGGGCGAACGGCTCCAAATTTTCTCTATCTCAAGATGCCAGACTGATCTGCAGGTAAAAAACTGGAGCTCGCGAGATCAGGACAGTCTCACGAGGCTACCTCGTACCTGTCCCAGGATACAAAACTGTATTTACTGTTGCTACACCTTGTGATTATACAAATTTTTCTTTTTTTTCTGTTGCACATCTACTACCCTTCTCTACACCTAATTCGCCATTCAGACCACAACCTGCACTAACTATACTTCGACTCTTTACTACATTTCAGCATTTAAATAAATGTATTTCTGTATTAAAATATATTTCACTATGCTTGTTCAACATTACTAGCTAGTCCACAATCTGCACTAACTGTACACTGACTCTCTACTTCATCTCATCATTTAACATTCATATAGACTGTATTTTCATGTATGCTGTGTTATTCATGTTTCTACCTCACTACCCAAATATTTGCACTAATTGTATATTGACTCCTTACTATATTCAACATTTTGACAGACTGTCTGTTCATGTTTACTGTGTTATTACTGATCCACAACACTAACTAGACTACATCTTGCAATAATGGTATATTGACTTCACTACTTCCCAGCACTCATATAGACTATCTATATATACTGCGTTATAACTGTTCACTGGTTCCACATCACTATCTTGCCCACAACTTAATTTTTTGCACTAACTGTACTCAAACAAGCGATTGCGCCTGCTTTAAAAAGTTAACTAGTCGCAAGTTTGCGGTAAAATGTAGTTGGGTTGTCGAGGTCAAAACACTATATAGCAGCTGTGAATCAAATAAACGTATTAATAATAATAATAAATTGAATTTATATAGCGCTTTTCATGGACTCAAAGTCGCTTATTATAAATAATGTTGTTATGTCAACACTGACAATGTTTGCAAAAATGTTTGCTGCTTCAACCCAGATGTAGGGATGGGCGATAGAGACGATATGCAATATAAACAATACCAAATTGGCCTACGATAGAGATTTTAATTATATTGCACTATCGCGATAATTCATGTTGATGACGCAATCTACCCGCGAAGTTTAGAGCCACGAGCTGCAATGCGTCATCGTCATCTTGAATAAACATGGCTGAAAGCAAAACGAGGAGCTGGTGAAAAAGGCCGGTGCAACATCCATTATTTGGACTTGGTTTGGATTTAAGCTGCAAAAACGGAGCTGTGGTTGAGCAGTACCATGGAGCCTTTCATCAGCCTGACAATTCACTATAACGGACGATTGGAATCTTGGCAGCCGGTGTTTGCAGACGTCGTACTTCCCCGCTGAATGCGCGTGTGTGTGTGTGTGTGTGTGTGTGTGTGTGTGTGTGTGTGTGTGTGTGTGTGTGTGTGTGTGTGTGTGTGTGTGTGTGTGTGTGTGTGTGCAATGTATAACTATTATCAGACCGGCCCACCGGGAAAAAGTCCTGAGCTCCCGGTTTTGTGTGTGTGTGTGTGTGTGTGTGTGTGTACAAGTTTGGAGAATAAAGTAGTAAGTGGGCTTCTTGTGAAGGACATTACTGACCATCTACCAGTCTTTGCCATATACGACTGCAATCATAAATTAATGGAGGAGAGAAACATTAGATACAGAAGAATAAGAACTGTTGAAGGCGTGAATGCATTCAGAGCAGATCTCATGTCTCACGATTGGAGTGATGTCTTACAGGCCAAGGACGTAAATACCGCGTACGATACATATCTTGACTCCTTCCTAGCACTTTACAACAAAAGCTGTCCAGTCATGCAAAGCAAATGGAAAAACATAAGTAGGGATAAGCCTTGGCTCACCAGGAGTAAATTGACTGCATGTAAACCAGGAGTATATTGAAAAAAGAACATTATGTAGAAAGAATTAATTGAATATACAGTGCCTTGCGAAAGTATTCGGCCCCCTTGAACTTTTCGACCTTTTGCCACATTTCAGGCCTCAAACATAAAGATGTAAAACTGTAATTTTTTGTGAAGAATCAACAACAAGTGGGACACAATCATGAAGTGGAACGAAATTTATTGGATATTTCAAACCTTTTAAACAAATAAAAAACTGAAATATTGGGTGTGCAAAATTATTCAGCCCCCTTAAGTTAATACTTTGTAGCGCCATCTTTTGCTGCGATTACAGCTGTAAGTCGCTTGGGGTATGTCTCTATCAGTTTTGCACATAGAGAGACTAACATTTTTGCCCATTCCTCCTTGCAAAACAGCTCGAGCTCAGTGAGGTTGGATGGAGAGCGTTTGTGAACAGCAGTTTTCAGTTCTTTCCACAGATTCTCGATTGGATTCAGGTCTGGACTTTGACTTGGCCATTCTAACACCTGGATATGTTTATTTGTGAACCATTCCATTGTAGATTTTACTTTATGTTTTGGATCATTGTCTTGTTGGAAGACAAATCTCCGTCCCAGTCTCAGGTCTTTTGCAGTCTCCATCAGGTTTTCTTCCAGAATGGTCCTGTATTTGGCTCCATCCATCTTCCCATCAATTTTAACCATCTTCCCTGTCCCTGCTGAAGAAAAGCAGGCCCAAACCATGATGCTGCCACCACCATGTTTGACAGTGGGGATGGTGTGTTCAGGGTGATGAGCTGTGTTGCTTTTACGCCAAACATAACGTTTTGCATAGTTGCCAAAAAGTTTGATTTTGGTTTCATCTGACCAGAGCACCTTCTTCCACATGTTTGGTGTGTCTCCCAGGTGGCTTTTGGCAAACTTTAAACGACATTTTTTATGGATCTCTTTAAGAAATGACTTTCTTCTTGCCACTCTTCCATAAAGGCCAGATTTGTGCAGTATACGACTGATTGTTGTCCTATGGACAGAGTCTCCCACCTCAGCTGTAGATCTCTGCAGTTCATCCAGAGTGATCATGGGCCTCTTGGCTGCATCTCTGATCAGTCTTCTCATTGTATGAGCTGAAAGTTTAGAGGGACGGCCGGGTCTTCGTAGATTTGTAGTGGTCTGATACTCCTTCCATTTCAATATTATCGCTTGCACAGTGCTCCTTGGGATGTTTAAAGCTTGGGAAATCTTTTTGTATCCAAATCCGGCTTTAAACTTCTCCACAACAGTATCTCGGACCTGCCTGGTGTGTTCCTTGTTCTTCATGATGCTCTCTGCGCTTTAAACGGACCTCTGAGACTATCACAGAGCAGGTGCATTTATACGGAGACTTGATTACACACAGCTGGATTCTATTTATCATCATTAGTCATTTAGGTCAACATTGGATCATTCAGAGATCCTCACTGAACTTCTGGAGAGTTTGCGCTGCACTCAAAGTAAAGGGGCTGAATAATTTTGCACGCCCACTTTTCATTTTTTCAGTTTTTATTTGTTAAAAAAGTTTGAAATAGCCAATGAATTTTGTTCCACTTCATAATTGGGACCCACTTGTTGTTGATTCTTCACAAAAAATTACAGTTTTATATCTTTATGTTTGAGGCCTGAAATGTGGCAAAAGGTCGAAACGTTAAAGGGGGCCGAATACTTTCGCAAGGCACTGTAGATCCACAGACAAAGAAATCAAATATAAAAGATACAAAAACAAACTAACAACCATAATAATAAAAACGTAAAAAGGAGTATTTTGATAATAAACTTGAAATCACTAAAAACAACACTAAGGGAACATGGGATATATTAAATAAAATTATCAGTAAAAAATCAACTGGTACCACATATTCCAGTCACAACGGAAAAGTTGTCGATTGACATGAATGCAGTGGCAGAAGGTTTTAATAAGTTTTTTTGTAACAGTAGGCCCCAATCTGGCAGGGGAAATTATCAATGTTCCTGAAAAAAGTGGGAGAGAATGAGGTAATTGAACTTGTAAATAAATTGAAAAACCAAAAATCCATAGACTGGAATGGGATAGACATGACAATAGTAAATGAAGCCATTTCAGACATCGTAGTACCTCTGGCGTGCATCTGTAACCTATCATTCCAATTGGGCTGTTTTCCTGACAAAATGAAAACAGCAAAAGTAATTCCACAGTTCAAAGCCGGAGATGAAAAATTATATACAAATTATAGACCGGTCTCACTCTTATCTCAATTTTCAAAAATACTTGAAAAACTCTTTGTTGCAAGACTGGACTGCTTTGTGGAAAAACATAATCTATTAATTGATTGTCAATATGGATTTAGAGAAAGAAGATCAACATCGATGGCTTTGATGGAACTTATGGAAAAACTTACAGGTGCAGTTGATGATAAGAAGTTTGCAGTGGGAGTGTTCATAGACCTCAGGAAAGCATTTGATACCATAGACCATGATATTATGTTTTAAAAAATGGAAAGGTTTGGAATCTGAGCTGTAGGTCTGGAATGGCTGAAGAGCTACATCAAAAATAGGAGACCGTATGTACAAATGGGAAATGCCATGTCCAAGTTAGTTAACATCACGTGTGGCATGCCACAGGGTTCGATAATTGGACCAAAATTATTCATTATGTATATAAATTATATTTGTAACGTGTCCAATATATTGAAATATGTCATTTTTGCAGATGATACTAACATTTTTTGTACAGACAAATGTTTACAAAAGCAAATGGACAAGGTGACAGTAGAACTAGGTAAATTGAAACTGTGCTTTGATGTAAACAAGTTATCTTTAAATTTGAAAAAAACAAAGTTTATGATTTTTGGAAATCACAAAACACATTTAAACAACTCATGTAAGCATAAGGATAGAAACTGAAGAGAGAGTTTATGAACACATCTTTCTAGGGGTAATAATTGACCATAAAATCAGTTGGAAATCACAAGTAAACCATGTAAGATCCAAAATTTCCAGAAGCATTGGGGTGTTGAGTAAATTCAGACACTTCCTAAATTATAGATCTATGAACACTCTCTATAGCACGCTGATACTACCATATTTAACGTACTGTGTTGAGATTTGGGGCAATGCCTGTAAAACCCCTCTACAGACAGTGTGCACAGTTCAGAAAAGAGCAATACGAATTGTGAATAATGTCGGCTTCAATTATCACTGAAATTCATGGACCTGGTGAACCAAAATACTACGTTCTGTATAAAGCCCAAAATAATCTACTTCCTCCCAACATTCAAACCATCTTTAGAGAAAGAGAAGGGGGTAACGCCCTCAGAGGCGACCTTAATTGGAAACAACCTACCTGTAACACAGTAATGAAAA
Source organism: Perca fluviatilis (assembly GCF_010015445.1). NCBI lineage: Eukaryota > Metazoa > Chordata > Actinopteri > Perciformes > Percidae > Perca > Perca fluviatilis. The sequence goes on from NC_053124.1 coordinate 32,503,872, forward strand.
GCAGGTGCATTTCTGTCTGTGGCGCGAAGTTATTGAATGCATTGCCAAGGGAATTAAAACATATTGGGAATGTTTTTAAATTTAAGAAAGGGTTCAAAGACATGATACTAGATAAGTATAGAAATTGAGTAATATTATTGTGTTCGATGGTGGATAATCATGTTGATGATGATAAACATCATTACCATTATGGTTGTCATCATTAATTATGATATTATTTACCTTAAGGTGGCATTTGTAATGTATATAAGCACTGACCCTTAATGTGTATATGTAGGTGTGTATGTATTTATGTATGTATGTATGTATGTCTGTGTGTATGTATGTAGGTATGTTTGTATGTAGGTAGATGTAGGCATGTTTTGATTTGTTTTTTTTGTTTTTTTCTTTTTTGTCTTGACGATTTTGTTCCCTTAAAAATGAGTTTGTTATTTTAAAAATGTGACAAGGGGGGGCCTGATATAAGCTGAAGCTTCTGACCCTACCCTTTGGTTACAACGACCAATAAAAATAATTACATTAAAGTGTGCTCAAATGCGTTTGAAATATGTTTTTATTTAAAGTATCTGTGCATCTTTGCCTAATACTGAAAGTATTTTCAGTACAGTGTCTGTTCCTTAACTAAAAAGATCAGTGAGTGTCTAATGATGAATGGCCCAAAAATAAAAGGGAAAGGTGGTGCTGAGAAGGTCAGACTCAAAAGGAAAAAAGGGATCATGTTGCTGTGCTGTGTGTTCATTCGTTCACCGGACCATCCGTTGTCCATCCTTGTTGTTAGGCATTAGTTTCACTGTCCTGCGCTTCACTTTGCTTTCAGAAACCCACATTCTCCAGTGGATGCACGGCTGCAAAGGCGATATGAAGGACGGAGTGATCGAGTTCCGACACGGCATGGACATGTACAGCTACGACGGAAACGACTTCCTGTCATTCGACACCGTCAACGGCGTCTGGGTCGCCCCAACTGCCGAGGCAGTCCAGACCAAGAGAAAGTGGGACGACGTCCAGGTCCTAACAGAATACACCAAAGGCTACCTGGAGAACGAGTGCATCGATTGGTTGGGGAAGTTCATCAATTATGGACAAAAACAGCTAACAGAAGCCAGTATGTATTAATTTAATCTGGAGATAATAGAAGTAGCTTTAGTATTGGAAGGACTGCAGGTTATCAAAATATGAAACTTCAAAATAACTGGTCTTGAAATGATTTGCATACAAAAACGTTTGTTGTTTAGACAACTGACAAAACGAATTACTTGCGTATTTTTAAGGGGGTGCAAGCCTGTGACCGTGTCTTGAGAAGCTCTAGCTTGTTGTTTTATTGTTCACTTTTAAGTCACTTTACATCAACTTTGCTAACTCTTTTTCCTCTCTCTTTTCCTCACAGCGGCACTCATACGCTACTCTCCGTTACCACTCGCTCTCCTTGCACAATCACACGGGCACTGACATCACTCACTTAAGGCACCCTGCCATTCTTCCTCTAACTTACGCTACTCTTGTAAGGGGGTTGCAGTATACCACAATACCGCGGGAATTTCTTGCTTTTTAACTGCGGTAAGAAAAAATCCATACCATCCCAGCCCTACGCAGGACGTTGCGATGTTGATGCTAAAACTTTTTTGCTGCTTGATAGAAAAGTAAACTTTCAGCATTCACCTTTTACATGATTGTGATTGTTACTGGCCAACCCATCCCCTTTAAGACAGGTGGCCACGTGGGCAGCGGGTGGATGTGACCTAACGTCAGCATACCTCTCAAGTCTCACGCATTGGGCGTGAGACACACGCATTTCAACCCGTTCACACGCTCACACACCTTGTATTTCTCACGCAGAAAAATTACCAGGATAACGCCCACCCACGCCCACTATTTTTTAAACAGTGGAACAGGTAGAGGAATCAAGTGAGTTCCCCGTAGAGTTCAGAAGGCCCTGCCACGCACCAGCTGAGTGAGTGCGGATTTCAAGTTGCAGCTTTTGTTGCTGTTTGTGACTTAGTCTAAGATTGAGTGACAAGTGTACTCGCCCTGTTGTTTATCAGGTTGCCATGACTTCGCGAGTGATGAAGTCCTGTCACTGTTCCAGTTGAGGGGAGAGAGAGCGGATGACAGTTCGCTGGAGTTCAGTGGCGCACACAGCTCTGTAGAGTCATGTAATTATGACTTTATATACTACATGTACATAGCGGAAACCCTGTTGTGCGTCTGCCCTATTTCTGATACTGTGGCGGCAGAAATCAACATAGAGGAAACACTGGGTAGCTTTTGCGCTTATTATTATAATTATTATTATTATTATTATTATTATTATTATTATTATTATTATAGCTACATGTTGAATTGGCTGCAGGGCTACTCTGACAGTTTTATATTTTTATAAAGATACCCATAATACTTTTATAACAGTACCCACAATAATTTGGAATATTTTTAGTTATTCTTTCCTTTTATTTTTACTGCAAAACCTCCCGGCCCCCATTGTGAAAACCTTTGGCCTAGGCTATTTCATTATATTTTATCCAGACAATGCATAGTATTCATTATTGCGCACATACACATACACACACACACACAAAGAAATACTGAATTAAATAAAAATAAAAAAATTGTACGAATTTATGTGTCATTTATCAGATCAGACTCCGTCCCCACCCAAACCCCTGCCGCCAAAATCTCACTCTGAACTCTGAACTTGAGAGCCCTGCGTCAGTCCGACAGGGTTTGTTATGGGAAGTGAGGCTCTCCGTGTGTAGAAAAGTACCATAAGCGGCAGCTGCCACTAACACAGTGATGCACATGCTTAAATATATATATATAATTATAACTTTTCTAACACAGTATTTCCAAAAGTCTTCGTTTTTAGGGGCTTGAAAAAAGGCACAAAGTTACAGTTTGATGTTTCTAGTTTTAGTATAACAATTACTTTTTGTGTTATATTTGTGTTTTAATTAAAACACTTTGCGGTTTTTTTTTGTTTTTTTTCAGTTCCTCCGAAGGTGCACCTGTTTACAAGGAACACCAAAGTTGAAGGAAAAATCCTTTTGACATGCCTGGCCACAGGTTTCTTACCAAAAGATATCACCCTGAACATGAAAAGGAACGGCCGTGTTCTAACTCCAGCTGACGGAGTTGTGTCCTCCAGCGTTCGACCCAATGGTGACGAGACCTTCCAGAGACGAGACAGCGTGGAGATTTTGCGGAGTGACTTGTCTAGGTACACCTGTGAAGTGAAAAATCAGGCATCCAACTTACATGTTGAGGAGGAGTGGGGTAAGAAACTTTATTATTGTTGTCATCTGTCACATTTTCTTTTTGCGGTGTTTATTGCAGGATGTTACCAGTAACGTGTCTCAAATGATTGAAAGTACCGTATCGGCAAAGATTCCTCACCACAGAATTTGTCACAAGGAAGATTATTACATGAAACCCCACAAATAGAAATTATGTTCAAAGAGAACTGAATAAAAAAACAAACCATGTGAATGTTTTCTGTGTTTTAGATCATAAAGTTCCTGAGGCCTCTGGAGGAATCATTGGTGGGGTGATTGGAGCCGTGATCGGGATCCTTGTCACAGTCGGGGTTGGGGTGGTGCTGTTAGTCTTGTGTGGAAGAGGAATAATTGGTAGGTGCAACATGACTATTGTCCTCTTTAAACAACAACAACAACATACCAATGGATTAGAGCTGTCAATTAGAGACGTACCGATTGACCGGCTGGTGATTGGCCGATTTTCACATGATCGGCCATGACCGGCGAACGGCCGGTCAGTCTGACATATGCCGATATTATGCCGGTCAAATGCTGTAAATAAATAACATTGTCTCCTCTCTTTTCTGTTCTATGACAGAGGAGGAGCCCCTCCCCTCTCTGCTTTCTCTTCATGTGCAGCAGCACTGAGCAGGTAGTTAGAAGGGGAGAGGGGACAGGGTGCTCTGCAGCTTTGCTCGTTGTAAACCAACCAATTTAAATATTCATGCACATACCACTATTCAGAGACCTTAAGGAACAGTGTGAAATACCCTATATAATCATTCTATCACCCACTATATGCTTATAGCCACTATAAGCATGTGGTTGTTATTACACGTTCTGTCCTCGTGTCCCAGTGAGTGATGACGTCGCCTAATAAGTCTCTGAGCAGTGTTTACCTTTCTAATGTCCGCTAGCATACAGGCTAACTATAGCTAAAAACCCACCCATCTCAGAGGAGCGAAGCTCAATATTTCATTCAATTAAATTATGTTACAAAGGGAGCACTAACGCCACAGGTCTCAGTGTTTCCTCTAGGATATTTTTTAGCAGTGGGGGCAGATCTGTTGGAATCCCTCCCCCTTCCCGCCCCCCGCAAATGTTTTACGTATTAAACGGAGCTGACACTTCCCTGCAGCACAAACAAATATATTTATTCACCTCTATTCACACACGCTGTGAGCGGAGTTTATGGAGGAAAAAAGGGAAGTGGCGCACGGTCCGAACAACGCTGCGCACCGCAGCAGACACCAAAACGGAGGCAGTGCCTGCCAGGTTAGGTTAGGTTATAAATGTTCAAATTTTTTTTTTTTTTTTTTTTTATTTTTTTTATTAATTTTACCAATATGTTTTATCAAACAGTATTAAATCAGTTTATGCCCACTATATGATATCAACAGCAACGTGCAAATTAGCTAGCAGGTGAAAGTGAAACTAAAAATGTGCAAGAACTATAGACTAATACAGGCTTAAATGAACTGACAACATAAGTTATACAACTTACAGTTCTCAAGGATGCACACATGCCATATCAACCGGGTCCTCCGGACAGCCTGTCTCTTTTTTTCTTTCTCCCTTTTCTCCGAGTGGCACGCGTTCCCACTCGCGTTGTGAAGCGCGTGTCTGCGCTATTCTCCGTCGACGTGCTCTATACAATCACTGCTGACAGACGGCTTTTTGTACATTTCTGAAACCGTGGAGGGAGAAATCTAACAATGGCGGACCGCCACTTGCCAATCAACATAGAGGAAACACTGGGTCTTATGTTGACAACGTGGACACAGATATAGGAAACTCCGAAGGCAGTCATAATATTTACCTAGCAGGCTAGGCTAACGCTGTTGCGCTAATATTAGCAAACGTCGGCGTAGCTGTCTAAACTTGTGAAAAGCCGAACAGCATCCCCGTCCAAGCTGTGTTTCACTTTCCCTCCAATATTAAAGCCTCCAAAGTCCCATAAGATTGTTTGAATTACTTTGTTGGAAATAAATACGTGAGAAAGTTTGCACACAAGCTGGCAATAAGGGGAACAAGACAATGTGCTATGATTTCATGTTTTTTCTTTCTCTACCATGCAGCTGGCCCTTATAAACCTAAAAATTAGAGAATGATTTTTTTTTTTGTTTTATTTTCATTTCCGAATATCAGTTTAAGTCATACTGCTGTAACATAAAGACGTTAGGTTGTCTTCAAATTAATTCAGTATTCGAACAGTGAATTTAAACGCTGTGTATTTAAAGGTCCCATGACTAGGGTTGGGTACCGAAACCCGGTTCCACTATGCTATTCCTACCCAAACGGTAGTATTCGGACCGGATTAGAACAAAAATGTTGGTTCCTTATTTCGGTTCCAACTGAAATATTTTCCCTCTGTCGCTCCGGACACCGGCAGACTCTTTTTTTCTTTTTCCCTTTTCTGCCGAGTGGCGCACGTGCCTGCTCGCGGTGTGAAGCGTGTGTCCGCGCTATTCTCGGACATGCACTCTACAATCACTGCTGATAGACAGTAAAAAAATCACACTTTCTCTGTAGTCTACCGTTAGCTTGCTAACGTAAATGTAGGCTACTTTTAAAATGGCATATTTTCCCTCTGTGCTCACCAAAACGGACGTAAAAGCATATTAACCATTCTTCTCTGGATGCAGAGAAAGCATTTGATAGAGTTGAGTGGAACTATCTATTTGCTGTGTTAGACAAATTTGGATTCGTTTCAAAATTCACTTCCTGGATTCACTTGCCTTATCATCAACCAATGACAGCTGTAGTCACAAATAAAATATGCTCACAGTATTTCTCTCTGTCTAGAGGTACACGGCAAGGTTGTCCCCTTAGCCCTTTGCTATTTATTCTATCATCAGTACTCAGATCCTCAGTCTATTAGTGGTATTAAAAGAATGAATGTTGAGTATAAAGTTTCTTTATATGCTGACGATCTATTATTATATATAACTAACCCACTGTCATGTGCCTCTCAGATTGTGAAGATATTCAAAGACTACGGGTCCTTTTCAGGTTATAAACTAAACTTTTCTAAAAGTATATGCTTCCCTATAAACCATATACGGACTTGCCCTTTTGCATATCAAAATCAGGATTTAAATACTTAGGAATTAATATCACTCGCTCATACACTGGTCTGTTCAAATTACAGTCCCATACTTAAAAAACTTGAATCTGACTTCCAAAGATGGAGTGTTATATATTTGTCTCTAGCTGGCAAAATCAATTGTGTTAAAATGAATGCGCTACCCAGATTATTGTATTTGTTTCAGAGTCTTCCAATTTTCCTGCCAAAGTCCTTTTTTCAGTCAACTAATAGGTTGCTGTCCTCTATTTGGGGTGGCAAAAATCCAAGAATACGTAAAGAGCTTCTTGAGAGACCAAAAAAGGATGGAGGATCGGCTCTCCCGAATCTGTTAAATTATTATTGGGCAGCAAATTTACAAAAAGGCATTTATTGGTTTCAGTCTACAGATACAGACTGGTGTGCAGCGGAAGCTAAATCATGCAAGTCAACATCTCTTGCGGTGCTGATTACAATGATGTCACCATTCTCACCATCGCAATTTTCCACAAGTCCAGTTGTAATTTCAACTCTCAAAATATATAACCAGTTTAGACAAGCATTTCAACTCATAGATTTTTCCTTGGAAAGCCCCATATGCAATAACCATCTTTTTCCGGCTGCCAAGCTAGACCCTACTTTCAAGCAATGGCAGCACCTGGGACTAGTTGAATGTAGCGACTTTTTTATTGATGTTTTTGCTAGTTACAATGATCTTGTTAAAAAATGTAGTCTTCAAAACTTCAGAGCCCACTGCTCTGTGTTTCCACAATTGCCCTCTGAGTCATGTTTAGATTTAGTTCTGAAGGTCCCTTCACACCTTAAGGGATTTATTTCAAAACTATACAACCTGATCATGTCATTCCAAAATGTATCAATAGAAAAAATCAAAACACAAATGGATAGGAGAGTTAGGAACCGTCATATCTGAAGACACCTAGGATAGAGTTGTTGATCGAGTAAATGGGACTTCTTCTTGTGCAAGACTCAATCTGATTCAGATGAAGGTTCTTTACCGTATTCATTATAGTAAAACAAAGTTGGCTAAATTGTACCCAAATATAGATGAAACGTGTGACCGCTGCAAGGCATCAAAGGGAGATCTAACCCATATGTTTTGGTCATGTCTTAAATTGAGACAATATTGGTTTTCAGTCTTTGAGATTTTAAACTCAGCTTTTAAATTAAGAATTCTGCCCAATCCAATAATGGCTCTGTTTGGAGTCAGAGGTGACGACTCCTGAATGGTTAAAAATAAAGACCTCATAAGGAGAAGATTCCTGATTGGCCCATCTGAGCTTTCATTTTCTCAAAGGCAGAGCAGGATACCCAGGGCTCGGTTTACACCTATCGCCATTTCTAGCCACTGGGGGACCATAGGCAGGCTGGGGGAACTCATATTAATGTTAAAAAACCTCATGAAGTGAAATTTTCATGGCATGGGACCTTTAAAGTTCACTAGACTCAGCCAATGAAAAGCCTCTGCAGATTTACACCATTTTGACTTCATCCATGATTAATTACACAGTCTGTAATAACATTGTCTTTATTTACAGGAGCTTACGGAAACAAAGGCAGCCAAGGTAACTACTTAATTTCTCTTAAAGTTTTGTGAAGTTTATTGTTCAGAGTCACTGTGCACTCAAGCATATGACTAGAGCTGTAACAATTCAAAATTATCATAAAACATTGTATTTTTGGGGGTATTTGTGTCTTTAGTCACCACAACAGCATTAAAGGGGAGAGAGAGGGGGAAGACATGCAGGAAACCTGCCGCACATCAGATTCGAACCCACGACCTCTGCACCAGGGAATAAACCTCTTCATATGGGCGAGCACTCTACCAACTGAGCTCATTCCCATCAATAAAAAACAAAACATTAAACAGAGCTTGTTCAATTTCTCTGGCTTGAGACAGCCCAGGATGTTTGGAGTTGATATGACAATAAGCGGCTGTAGCCGCTAGAATCATAAAGAGGTGTTCTCGATCCAGATCAAACTGAAAAGTCTGAAAGTTCGGACCAAACGAGATTTGGAGATGCTACGATACTAAACTTTTCTTTTCTTCACAGGATCTCTCAACAGCAGTTCCAGTGGTGGCTCTAGTAAGTATCTTTATCCACAGAATGAATTTTCCCACGTTGTCATCTGCCCCCTGTCTTTATTTACTTGTGTGTGTGTGTGTGTGTGTGTGTGTGTGTGTGTGTGTGTGTGTGTGTGTGTGTGTGTGTGTGTGTGTGTGTGTGTGTGTGTGTTAGGCAATAATGGCGATATCATTAGCACAGTCGTGTACCAACCTGTCCTCCAGGGTGAGTGTTTTCCTCTCTTTGACATAAATCTGACAGCTGATGGCCAATGCTTCTTTCAGACAGTCACCCAGCCTCTTGGCTTCCCGGATGCTTGCAGGGGACGGGACCTACTTTAGGACAGGAGCTACTTTAGGTCCACATAATGTAAAATGACGACATACTGTCTGAGTTATATAAAATCTATGTTGTGAGAAAACTAACATTTACGGACATTTTGTATCTCAGTTGATCTTAGTTAACAAAGATCTTTAACTTCTTCTTGCACATACACACACACACACAGACACACACACAGACATGCACAGACACATAGACACACAGACACACACCTGTCTGAGGTTTACACACACACACACACACACTCTCTCTGTCTCAGGTGTGGTTTCTAAACGCTCGGGCCAAACTGAGATGCTCCTTCACCGCCGATGACTCTCAGGTCAACTCGCCCTCCACTCCCAAGAGAGGCGTAACCGTGGCGACCGGCCTCCCATCCCAATCCTGCTCCCCGCCCGACCAATCACAGCCCTTCTCTTCTAACTTCTTGATACTCATTTTTTAAAAATGCACAAAGAGACCTTTCTACAGCCTATAACATATCTGATTAATCAGTCCTTAAGACAATCCATTGTCCATGGAAAGATCAGATATGGCCAATCAGTATTTTGCATGTTGTTTAAAAAATTGTCAAAAAATGGGTGGCTAAATTACCGATTCAACATCTCAATAAAAGCAATAATTCACTCCACCCTATGCAAATTGGGTTCAGGGCCCATCACTCAACAGAAACAGCCAACTGTTTGTTTTTGGAAAAGGTTAAAGGCTATCTAGAGTTCTTATGTTGGTGCTGTCTTCCTCGACTTAAAGCGAGCTTTTGATACTGTTAATCACAATTAATATATTTTAATTTTTTTGAGCAAGCTCTCAACTGGATAAAATGTAACCTGCCCAGTAGAAAGCAGTGTGTTTGTATTAATAATTCAAAGTCCCCACTCTGTCAATGTCCAGTAGGGGTCCCCCAAGGCTCCATACTTGGACCAATCCTGTTTACTCTGTACATAAATGATCTGCCAGGGGCATGTAAAAATATTGATGTCCAGATGTATGCAGATGATGCTGTAATCTTTACACATGCAAGAGATAGCATCCACACTTACATTTGCAATGGCTCACATTGATGACTGGCTCACTAAGTCACTCTATTTAAACACCAAAAAACTGCCTGTATGGCGTTTACCAAACAAAACATGAAGGTGTTACATTCTAATGTGTGCAGCTTTATTTGTATAGCACATTTCAGCAACAAGGCAATTCAAAGTGCTTTACATAAAAACGATACAAAAATTTTTATAAAATTAAAAACATAAAATATGAGAATAAGCGTTACAGTGCAGTATGAGAAATTAAACATTAAGAGCAGTTAAAAACAGTTAAACATTTTTAAACATTAAAACTTTTTGTCATCATATCCACTATTGGTCCCTCTGGGACGTGTGGTTTACTCTGCTTGCCACCCATCTTGGCGTAGTATTGTTAATTAATTCAAGTATCTAGGAGTCATATATGACTCCTACCCTTACATTTAAAATTAATGTAAAATTTAGGCCATTTCTTGACACCAAAGCTGCCAAGTTGTTCTTATATACTATGATCTTTTCACATATTGAGTTGTTTTATAAACTGGTCATTAACTAGCTGTCAAACAATAAAAAAAATTAATCGCGATTAATCGCTGAATTTCTATAGTTAATCGCGGTTAATCGCATATTTTATCACATGATTCAAATTCTATTATTTTGAATTTCAGAACTGTTTTTAAGTACATATTAACAATGGAAAGCAATTCTTACCAGTTTATCTCAAATCTGTGAATCCAATCACACATTTTAATTTAGAGTCAACATAGTGTGCAGTAAATCATTTTGATTACTTACTGACGTAAGTGATCACCTTGCATCACTTTGCAGCAGTTCTAGTTTGGCTGCTTTCTCCGTGTCGTCCATTTCGCAAGAGCGGTAGTAATTGTTTGGGATTTGGTTTCTTCCGCAGGTCGGCAAATAGCACTCTCCAAAATAGTGCTTTGCCTGAGCCCAGTAGCATCAACCTGAGTCACGTTTATTAGCTCGTAGGCGGTAGCTCAAGCTTGACGTGCTTCGGTGATATTTTAATTCGGCTTTACACAATGTGCATATGGCTTTCGACCCGTCCGGGAGTTATGGAAAATAAAAAGCGCCATTCAGGATTGTGTTGCTGCTGTCTTTCTCCATCATGCCTGCAGCCTGCAGCAGCAGGATGTGTTACTAGGAAGTCACGAAGCCGAGTGAAGTGAAACTAAATTAATAAATGGCGGCATGCGAAAATTAAAGCATTATGCCCGGCCCTTAATCGCTTCGCGATTAACGCGTTAATGCTGACACCCCTAATAACTACTCTTAAAAGCATTGAATCTCTATGTAAAGAAAGCCATAAAAGCTTTTGATTAAAAGGCCTTGGTATATAAAGTCTTACATAATCTTGCCGCCAGTTAAACTCTGGAATAGCTTGCCCCTCCCAATAAGAGAGTGTCCTACATTCATCACCTTTAAAACTCACTTAAAAACCAGAAAACCAGAGATGCACTTTTAACTGTCACACATAGCCTAGAATAGAATGCCTTTTATTTTCATTATACCCATGTACGAGATTGAAGCAACTCCTTTTCCAGCGTCAACATGTACATAAGAGAAATGTAACAAGGAATAAAATAAGTAGTGCAAAAGAAAAAGGGGGTGGGGGGTAAGGTGCACAGTTCTAAGATGCTATATACATGATAAATATGGTTTGTATACATTGTGATACGCAGTGTGAAATAATGATATTGCACAGTAATGAAATTGCACAGAATTATCAGTGTTATCAAAAGTATTAAATATTAAATGTTGCACAGTAGGTGGGTAGAAGAAAGTCCGGGGGTTGGGGGGTAAGACTGTGAAGTGAAGTCAGTTCATGTGAGAGTTCGGCTTTTGGGTATATATATATACATATATATATATATATATATATATATATGTATATATGTATATGTAAATAGATGTTCATATATTGGAAGTTGATCTGTTGGCAATGAATAAAGAGTTGTAATACAAAACTCAACAGATTTTGGGATTGGATGTTTTGATTCAGTGTCATCGGACTAGTGGTGCAAAGGAAGTATAGATTTAAAGTACATGCTGTACTTGTATATCTCCCTGGAAAATGTTGTACTTTTACTGCATTATTCATTATTCATCTCACAGCTTTAGTTGCTTTACAAATTCTGATTTTTGCTTTGAAAGCATACAAAAAACTTAAAATATGATGTTTTGTGATAAATTAAACTAGTTCAGCTTTACAAATGTGAAGATTTGATACTTTTCTTTTTAATAATGTTAATAAATGTAATGTATTAGCAAGACTTTTTTACTGATGGTTGTATCAGTAAAAAAAAGTAAAAAATAAAAGACGAAATTGTGACGTCTTTAAAATTCAAATTTCTGTTCATTATTTTAATAATAATTTGATTTGATGAATCAGATTTTTTGCTGTAAAAGCATACGAAAAGCTTTTATAATATGATGTTTTGTTATCAATTAAACTACCCAACAGCTGTTTTTTTTTCAACCTGTTGGGTAGTTCATCTTAGCAAATGTGAAGATTTGATACTTTTCTTTTTAATAATGTTAATAAATGTAATGTATTAGCAACACTTTTTTACTGATGGTTGGACAAAACAACCATTGTGTAGATGTCACTTTGGACTCTGGGTAGAAGTATAAAGAAAGTGACTTGAAAAGAGTCAAGTAGGTATCTCACGCAGAGCAGACAGTCGACAGAAGAAGCAGGAAGTGGCAGCATTTGTTTTTTTGTGGGCAGACACCTGACACAGAGCACAAAAAACACGGTCCAACCGGCAGATAAAACTACGTTTTCAAAGCGAGAGAAGAGTCTGTTTCCATGACAATGTATTACTTCGCAGTGTTTGTCCTTTTGGGGACAGGACTGACGGTAAATGGCGGTAAGTTGAGAGTTTTTCAACACGTTCGTGTGAGTCGAGGTTAAAAGTAAAAGTAAAAAAAAGACGAAATTGTGACGTCTTTAAAATTCAAATTTCTGTTCATTATTTTAATAATAATTTGATTTGATGAATCATCAGATTTTTTGCTTTAAAAGCATACGAAAAGCTTTTATAATATGATGTTTTGTTATCAATTAAACTACCCAACAGCTGTTTTTTTTTTTTTCAACCTGTTGGGTAGTTCATCTTAGCAAATGTGAAGATTTGATGCTGTTCTTTTTAATAATGTTTAAAATGTGATGTATTAGCAACGCTTTTTTACTGATGGTTGGACAAAACAAACATTGTGAAGATGTCACTTTGGACTCTGGGTAGAAGTATAAAGAAAGTGATTGAAAAGAAAAGAAATTCAAGTAGGTGTCTCACACAGAGTCAGACAGTCGACAGAAGAAGCAGGAAGCAGCAGCAGTTGGTTTTTTGTGGGTAGAAAATAAATTAATAATTAGACACAGAGCCCAAAAACACGGTCCAACCGGCGGAGAAAACTAAGTTTTCAAAGAATAAGAAGAGTCTGGTTCCGTGAAAATGTATTTCTTTGCAGTTTTTGTCCTTTTGGGGACAGGACTGGCGTTAAACGGCGGTAAGTTGAGAGTTTTTCAACAGGTTCGTGTGAGTCAGGGTTAAAAGTAAAAGTAAAAAAAAGACAAAAGTTGTGACGTCTTTAAATTTCGAATTTCTGTTAATTACTTTGATAATAATTTGATTTAATTATTCATTTTTGAGCGTTGAAAAACGTAGAAAAAAAAAAGAAAAGTGACAAAAACTTCGGAAAAAGTGACAAACAACAGACCACCAAAACGTTGGAATTTTTTTTACATTTTGACCCAGAAAAATAAAAGGTTGCATCATGGTCGACGGGGAGACAACAAAAGGGTTAAACAACAAATACAAACTATTTGGTTTATAAAAACCTGTAGGCCTACAGTGTTGGTATAAAACATTGGAAGGAGATATCTGACTCAGTTAAAAGTATAATATGCTGTTGAAGTTAAAGTAAGCTATATTGATTATGTTAACTCGTTAATCGTTTCTTATTGGTATTTCAAATGGTGAAACATCTTAGTTTCCTCAAACCCAAAGAAGACTCTGAGTTATTTAAATTGTTTGTCTTGTCGAGCTGGTCAGTCCAAAACCTAAAAAGATGCTTGTTTTGTGCGATAGACTACAGACTCTGACACAGAGCACAAAAACACGGTCCAACCGTCGGATAAAACTGAGTTTTCAAAGCAAGAGAAGAGTCTGGTTCCGTGAAAATGTATTTGCAGTGTTTTGTCCACACATAACTTTAATGTATCAATGCGAAGCTTTACCACAGTTTTCTAACGAGCTGTGGTCACACTGCAGACAAAACAGGAAGTGGGACAGGAAGAGATAGGCCTACAGATCTGTGCAGCAACTGACACCTTAACAGGTCTGTGTGTGTGTGTGTGTGTGTGTGTGTGTGTGTGTGTGTGTGTGTGTGTGTGTGTGTGTGTGTGTGTGTGTGTGTGTGTGTGTGTGTGTGTGTGTGTGTGTGTGAGAGAGAGAGAAGTGTGTATGTGAGAGAGTGTGTCTGTGTGTTCTTATTTAACTATATTCGTGGGGTCCAAAAATCGGTATTCCACTATACTTGTGGGGTCAGGACAGCTTTGTGGGGCCTAAATGCTGGACCCCACAAGTTTAAAGGGCTGTTTGAGGGTTAAGACTTGGTTTTAGGATTAAGGATAGAATTAGGTTATGGTTAGGTTAGAGGAGGGTTAAGGTTAGGCATTTAGTTGTGATGGTTAGGGTTAGGGTTAGGGTTAGGGGCTAGGGAATGCATTATGTCAATGACTGGTCCACACAAAGATGTGTGTGTGTGTGTGTGTGTGTGTGTGTGTGTGTGTGTGTGTGTGTGTGTGTGTGTGTGTGTGTGTGTGTGACTAAATGGAAAAACTGTGGCTAAAACAGATCGGGTGTGAGTCTGACAGAGAACTGAAGCTGCTGTTGCGCTGATTGACAGCATTGATTAATTGTTTAAGTCTTGGGCTAAATTTACATTGTCCCAAGTCCATTACATTTTTGATTCGACATCAGTTAGGTTAGGGACATTTCAGTTACAATACCAATTTTACTAATGGATACAAAAGAGATGTTAATGTTTAGATTAAGTGGCGAAGAAAACTCCCGCATACCTTACATGTCAAAAATATGTAAGGGACCGTTTGGTTTTTATGGAATGGACCACCGGAGGAAAATAGGGGAGGGTCATGTCTTTTTATTCTTTGCTGGGGGGAGGGTCGCCCAACATTTTTTACTCGGGCTGTTTGGTGCATATTTTTCCATGTAGCTCTCAGTCTCGGCCCCCCATCAGCACCCTAGCAGATGGGTCTGACCGCATACTTGGAGTTTGCTGGGGGTAAGAGGAGCACTGCCCCCTGGTGGCTGAAATGGGTAATTGCATTGTTTAAAAAATGATTACGTTTGGCATGACCAGATATTTTATAAATATCTTAAATAACACAAAACAATTAAATGGTGGTAGGTAATACATCAGATTTCATATACTGCTTTAGTAAAAAAAAATATGACCTGGCTGACGATGGGAGCAGCAGGACGCAAAAAAACGAATATTACTGTTGCACTGGACATCTTACCGTGCCAACGTTGCCATAAAGGTTTCCTAAATGCCATGTATATAAATTTGTTGTCAGCTTGATTGCACGTTTTGTATATATTTGGACTTTTATACGTTTATTCCACTTTGTTTAAACGGCGAAGTGGAGAGGCCTCTTTCACCTGTTGGGAGCTGGCTGGTAAATGTGACACGCGTAGGCCTTTTGTGGATCTAATGATCGCTGCGGATTACTTTTTTTTCGTGTCATTGGATTACAGCAAAATACAGATCTTATTTCTTGACGTGTCTTAATGTTTTATGGTGTGATTGCACTGCGTTTGGAGAGCCATCTCAACAGACTGTAGGTCGAACACTGATTGTTCACTGTTACATTTTAGTTGAATTATTCCAACACCGTTTGTCTATTGCGTTCCAAGACGGCCGTGCCACGATTGGCGATTAATTATTACCCATGTGTGCTTTGTTGAATGGTCTCAATGTTTTATTTCATGTGAATACTAGTTTACTAGAGGAGTAACTTAGTATTTGAAGTAATGCAGTAATGCAGAAAGTGTGCATTTAGTTTCCATGCTTATTGTGTTTCCCCAACAATGTTAGTGAGTAAATCTACTGAAACGGCCCCCACACCATAACAGAGGAGTGGGATGCGTCAGATGAGAAAGCAGAGGTTAAGCTGCATATCTCATAGCTGTAAAAAAAACAATGGGCATCTGTACCTCTTTACCAAGCGCAAACCAGTATAGAAAGCATCAATGAAATGTTGGGGAGGGTCATGCCTCTTTTCCTAATCGTTTTGGTTGGTCAATACAAAATTTGTTGTCGGCGAAGGGAGGGTCAAGTCTTTTTTGACGAAAGGTCCCAAAACTCCTCCGGTGGCCCTTTAAGTAAATAACAAACAGTCCCTAAGTTTAATAAGTAGGCAATTACCTACTATTAAGCGTTATATAGTTTTGCGAGTTAGACAGTGTGCAGGAGTTTCTTCAACACTTTTGACCTGCTTGTCCCCCTCCGACGCACCTGTCTCACGTTGTACATGTGCAAAGTATTTTTCTGTAATGTTTAGATTAAAGGTGCACTATGAGTTCCTGCATGGTTTCAGCACAATTTCATTTTTGGCTCAAATCGTAGGGATCTCTCCTTGATCCGCTAGCTGCCTGCCCCCTGAATACACTGTGAAAAAGTGGCGTATGTATGACACATATTGTGGCGTGTTATCAAGACGCATACTCGCTTTGTAGTGTGTTTATCAACGCCGTTTGGCCTCCATTGACTTACATTACCAAGTTCAAGTTTCAAGTTTATTGTCATATGCATATTAGTACAAAGTACCACAGCAATGAAATACAATGTGCCTTAGCACTCTCTCAGCACCTGTAAATAATAACAATTTTAAAAACATAATAGCATTAAAAATATTATAAAATTATTACCTTGCAATTGCGTGTGAATTTATGCCGTAGCGAGTAGTATGAAAGGGCGAAAATCCATGTAGGGAGGTTGGTTTAGGGGGGAGGATGGGTCAAACACAGGACTTTCACCCAGTAGACCGGGAATCACGTCCCACGTGTCACGTTTCCTAAACTCAACCATTGCTTTCTTCTTTTCCTAAATCCAACCCCATTGTTCTTTTCAATAACACACCACATGGCGTGTATGTTTACGTCCGCTGTTTACAGCGTAGACATCCACGCGGATAGCTCAATGTAGGATGAATTATTTGGATGGAATAGGTCTCACTAAATCTACTGTTGCTTATCTTCCTCGTCTAATACATATCTGTCTGTCTTTCTACCTGTGTGACTCTCAGAGAAGCATTCCCTCACTTACATCTACACGGGCTTATCCAAACCTGTCGGACTCCCGGGCATCCACGAGTTCACAGCCATGGGTCTGCTCAACGGCAGGATGATCGACTACTTTGACAGCGACAACCAGAAGAAAGTTCCCAAACAGGCCTGGATGAAAGAGCGACTGCCTGCAGATTACTGGGACAAAGGCACCCAGTCCCGCCAGAGCAAGCAGCAGTGGTTCAAAGTCAACATCGACATCCTGAAGGAACGAATGAGACAGAATGACACGGGTAAGATTTGTCTGGGAAACACTTTATACTGACGGTGATATCAACGGCTATAATAAATCTCCAGCAACAATAAAACTGTTCTGTTATTTGGCCAGAAAAATGCTATTCCTCTTAGTCTGCTTAAAATCACACAGTTTTAATTGTAATTTTTGATTCTTTGCATTTCAAAGGTGCCCTGCCACATATTTCATTACTTTGTGGTAATGTCTGAAGTTCTACCATGGACTCTGTAACATTTTTTAGTTTCAAGCCATTCTAGCGTGGTATAGAAAGTCTGCAGGAAGACTGCCAGTCCTCATTAATATTAAACGAGCTAAGCTTCTTGACTCTGGTTGGCTAACAGCTAGCCAATGAGAGCCTGGCTATCAGCATCTTTTACCCAGTGCAACTGGGCGAGCTCATGAATAGTATTGAGCTCAGGCAATATGTCAGACTGACCAGCTTTTGTGATTGGCCTGATTTCTCTGCTTATTTCTGTTCAGTGGATAGAGCTGACAGAGGAGGTAGCAGTTCATTTTCATATTTACCACATAACACAAACACATATGGACCTGACATATTTCAAAAAATGCAAGCAAAAACGATTTGTTAACTAAGAAACAATATTGCTTACACAAGAATCTGAAAGGGGTTATTATTGGGGAAACAGACTTAAAACTGTCTACTACAGTAACAGTGGGGTGAAGTGCTCGGTTGGTAACTGTCATGTTTTCAAATCTCCAGTTCGCTTTTTGCACATAGACATAGACTACATCTACATTGCTAGGTGAAACGACAGAGCCGGGGGAATGAGAGGGGGAACGCCAGATCAGGGGGAATGAGAGGGAGAAAAGCCAGAGCACGGGGAATGAGAGGGGGAAATGCCAGAGCAGGGGGAATGAGAGGGGAAATGCCAGAGCAGGGGGAATGAGAGGGGGAAATGCCAGAGCAGGGGGAATGAGAGGGGAAATGCCAGAGCAGGGGGAATGAGAGGGGGAAATGCCAGAGCAGGGGGAATGAGAGGGAGAAAAGCCAGAGCAGGGGGAATGAGAGGGGAAATGCCAGAGCAGGGGGAATGAGAGGGGAAATGCCAGAGCAGGGGGAATGAGAGGGGAAACGCCAGAGCAGGGGGAATGAGAGGGGGAAACATAGCAAAAAGATATTCGTTAAATATCGTTTTAAAACCAAAACGTAAATGTTGCCATAATGTTGAGCCTGATAGAATCTGTCATAGATTTTTTTTTTTTATTATCAATTTCATTATTCTGGTATCACAGAAACTACATTAATGCTGCCATTAGTCTGGGACTGGCCCCCACCGGCCCCTCGATGGAAATAAGACACTTGCCACCGGGCTAATCAACTTTTCAGTCTGGTGTTAAGTTCTTTAATGTTTAACCAGGAAACCCAACTTAATGTCTGTTATTATTTATGTGTTTTGCATTAGTTTCACTGTCCTGCGCTTCACTTTGCTTTCAGACCTCCATGTTCTCCAGTGGATGCACGGCTGCGAAGGCGAAATGAAGGACGGAGAGATGAAGTTCATACGTGGCTTCAACATGTACGGCTACGACGGAAACGACTTCCTGTCATTCGACGACGCCAACGGCGTCTGGGTCGCCCTAACTGCCGAGGCAGTCCAGACCAAGAGAAAGTGGGACGGTGTCCAGGTCCTAAAAGAATACACCAAAGGCTACCTGGAGAACGAGTGCATCGATTGGTTGGGGAAGTTCATCGATTATGGACAAAAGCAGCTAGAAGATGCCAGTATGTATTCATTTAATCTAGAGATAATAGAAGTAGCTTTAGTAATGGAAGGACTGCAGGTTATCAAAATATGAAACATGAAACTAACTGGTCTTGAAATGATTTGTATTTACACAAAAACGTTTGTTGTTTAGACAACTGACAAAACTAATCACTTGCATATTTTTAAGGGGGGGCAAGTCTGTAAGCTTTTCTTTAATTGTAACATTTTACATCAAAAACATCAACAAATATGATTCATGGTTCAATAGTATTTTACCAAATTTTATTTGTGTAGATTCCCTTGTAAATTTACACAGAGGTTTTTTTTTATATCGCAATATACACTCACCTAAAGGATTATTAGGAACACCTGTTAAATTTGACGTTAATGAAATTTTCTAATCAACCAATCACATGGCAGCTGCGTCAATGAATTTAGGGGTGTGGTCCAGGTCAAGACTATCTCCTGAACTCCAAACTGAATGTCAGAATGGGAAAGAAAGGTGATCTAAGCAACTTAGAGCGTGGCATGGTTGTTGGTGCCAGACTGGCTGGTCTAAGTATTTCACAATCTGCTCAGTTACTGGGATTCTCACGCACAACCATTTCTAGGGTTTACAAAGAATGGTCTGAAAAAGGAAAAACATCCAGTATGCTGCAGTCCTGGGGGGCGAAAATGTCTTGTTGATGCTAGAGGTCAGAGGAGAATGGGCCGACTGATTCAAGCTGATAGAAGATCAACTTTGACTCAAATAACCACTCGTTACAACCGAGGTATGCAGCAAAGCATTTGTGAAGCCACAACACGAACAACCTTGATGCGGATGGGCTACACCAGCAGAAGACCCCACCGGGTACCACTCATCTCCACTAAAAATAGGAACACAAGGCTACAATTTGCACGAGCGCACCAAAATTGGACAGTTGAAGACTGAAAAAATGTTGATTGAGTCTCAATTTATGTTGAGACATTCAGATGGTAGAGTCAGAATTTGGCGTAAACAGAATGAGAACATGGATCCATCATGCCTTGTTACCACTGGGCAGGCTGGTGGTGGTGGGGGTGTAATGGTGTGGGGGATCCCTTTCGCCTTCAGAACTGCCTTAATTCTTTGTGGGTGGTGCTGGAAGCATTCTTTGGAAATGTTGGCCCATATTGATAGGATAGGGTCAAACACAGTATCAGTATGGTGTTCCTAATAATCCTTTAGGTGAGTGTATATTGCAGGAAAAAATATATATCGCAATGTTAGTTTTTTCCAATATCGTGCAGGCTACTACAAAGCAACCCCAGAGTTTTCAAACTTAAACGGGGTCAGCAATGTGTTATGATAATTAATTTAAAGAATGGACAAAATCACTGAAGTTCTTTTAAAAATTTGTTTACTTGCAGCAAGTAGTCAGTTTACGGCACTTCAGCATAAGTACAGAAAATGACTGTCGATAGTCTTTAACAGTAGCTTTTTATATGGAAAAGGGAGTAATATCACACAAAGAGAAACCATCTTTGGTCAGGCTTGACGTCTCCTCCACATGCCCTGACCTCAGGTCAGTGATAATCATGATTATCACATGAGAAACAGAAATGGATGCACAGTTTCTTATGCAAATAGTTTAACATTAAAATATAGCAAAGACTATAGCAAGCATAACTTTTCTAACACAGTGATTCCAAAAGTCTCCGTTTTAGGTGTTCAGAAACGCCGGAGTAGTGGGGATACACAGTACAGGACATTCACTAACAATCATGACCTTCAAATCCAGACAGAAAATTAGTTTGAAAAAGGCAAAGTTACAAAATGTAGGCTGTGTCACAGCAGTGTTTGATGTTGCTAGTTTTAGTATAACCATTACTTTTTGTGTTATATTTGTGTTTTAATTAGAAATGAAAACCCTTCAGATATGATCTCACTTTGCATTTTTTTGTTTCCAGTTCCAAAGGTGCACCTGTTTGCAAAGAACACCACAGTTGAAGCAAACATCCTTTTGACGTGCCTGGCCACAGGTTTCTTACCAAAAGAAATCACCCTGCACATGAAAAGGAACGGCCGTATTCTAACTGAAGCTGACGGAGTTGTGTCCTCCGGCGTTCGACCCAATGGTGACGAGACCTTCCAGAGACGAGACAGCGTGGAGATTTTACCGAGTGACGTGTCTAACTTCACCTGTGAAGTGATCCATCTGGCATCCAAAGTACATGTTGAGGAGGAGTGGGATAAGACACTTCATTATTTTTGTAATTATAATGTAATTATAAATTATAATTTTCTTTTTGCGGTGTTTACGTGTTTATCAGAATCAGAATCAGAAAAGCTTTATTGTAGTAAGTTTTTTTTACACATAAAGGAATTTGTTTTGGTGTTGTAGGTGCATGTCACACATTCTCTAAAATAAACAGAACATAACAATATAAGTATAAGTATATATACAGAATATATATATATATATATATATATATATATATACAGAATATATATATATAAGAGAATACAAATTTAAAATAAAAAGTGCAGTACACCAGATAGAGTACAGTGGCATGTAGAGCAAGAGGTGGAGTGCTGAGAGAGTCAGGGTGGGTTCTGGGCAGTAGCGGAGATAGCGTGGGTGCTTGGGTGCGGCCGCCCCAGGGCCCCGTGCCAATTAGGGGCCTCTCAAACGCTGCCGATCTTGCGTCACTTGACGAGAACAGGGCCCTCGCCAAGTGACACATTATTAGCTGAAAGAAGCTAATTACTGCATATGATCTCACGTTGTGATAATCCAGCTCTTATCAATATCTTATATATATAATAGTGCCATGTCAGTTATATAGTGTGGCACTGATTGAGTTCACTTGACCTGTTCAGCGCCATCGCTGTCCATCAGCTGTTGCTGTCCGTTGTGCTGAAACATTTTTACTTGACTGGTAAACTGTTTTGTTTGTTCGTCAATACAAACTTGTCAAAAAAATTTGTCTTTTCTTTGTGTTTTATTTGACATATAGGCTTACTGGTTAAATTTTTTTTAACAGTTTTAATTTCAAAATGACTTGGTAGCAGAGGGCCCCATGATGTAGCTCTGCCCCCACTGTACTGAGAGTCTAGCTCCGCCCCCAATTCCAGGCCTTGTTGATAAGGCTAGTGGCAGAGGGGAAAAAACTGTTCTTATGACGTGAGGTTTTGGTCCTGATGGACCTCAGCCTCCTGCCAGAGGGGAGTGACTCAAAGAGTTTGTTGCCGGGGTGGGAGGGGTCAGCCGCAATCTTTCCAACATGCTTCAGAGTCCTGGTGGCGTAAAGGTCCTGAGGCGGCGACAGATTGGAGCCAATCACCTTCTCTGCAGACCGAATGACACGCTGCAGTCTGCCCTTGTCCTTGGCAGTGGCAGCAGCGTACCAGATGGTGATGGAGGATGTGAGGATGGCTGTGTAGAAGTGCACCATCATTGTCTTTGGCAGGTTGAATTTCTTCAGCTGTTGACGTCTTTCTCATTGATGGTAAAGCGTCTTATATACTAGACGCAGCCCAGCTGGCGCGTACAAATGTGACGTCATGGGATCGCCGTGAGTATTTATACCCGCGCTGGTGCTCGCTACACTAGTCTACTACTATCCTGAACAGCGGTGGCGCTAATGAGCAAAGGCTACCGACGTTGCTCTTTCTACAGACTAGAAGAAGAAAAAGATAAACTACGGCAAGACTGCCAGCAGCATTGCCGTCAATGCTTCAATTTGATTCAATGTGCTACTTCGTCAGATAGAGCCTTACATTCACCATAAAGGAACTCATCTTAACCCTTCAATGCCCTTGCTGATGGAAGGAGGTTTTCACTCAAAATCTCACGATACATGGACCCATTCATTCTTTCCTTTACACAGATCAGTCGTCCTGGTCCCTTTGCAGAAAAACAGCCCCAAAGCATGATGTTTCCACCCCCCATGCTTCACAGTAGGTATGGTCTTCTTTGGATGCAACTCAGCATTCTTTCTCCTCCAAACACGACGAGTTGAGTTTTTACCAAAAAGTTATATTTTGGTTTCATCTGACCATATGACATTCTCCCAATCCTCTTCTGGATCATCCAAATGCTCTCTAGCAAACTTCAGACGGGCCTGGACATGTACTGGCTTAAGCAGGGGGACACGTCTGGCACTGCAGGATTTGAGTCCCTGGCGGCATAGTGTGTTACTGATGGTAGCCTTTGTTACTTTGGTCCCAGCTCTCTGCAGGTCATTCACTAGGTCCCCCCGTGTGGTTCTGGGATTTTTGCTCACCGATCTTGTGATCATTTTGACCCCACGGGTGAGATCTTGCTTGGAGCCCCAGATCGAGGGAGATTATCAGTGGTCTTGTATGTCTTCCATTTTCTAATAATTGCTCCCACAGTTGATTTCTTCACACCAAGCTGCTTACCTATTGCAGATTCAGATTTCCCAGCCTGGTGCAGGTCTACAATTTTGTTTCTGGTGTCCTTTGACGGCTCTTTGGTCTTGGCCATAGTGGAGTTTGGAGTGTGACTGTTTGAGGTTGTGGACAGGTGTCTTTTATACTGATAACAAGTTCAAACAGGTGCCATTAATACAGGTAACGAGTGGAGGACAGAGGAGCCTCTTAAAGAAGAGGTTACAGGTCTGTGAGAGCCAGAAATCTTGCTTGTTTGTAGGTGACCAAATACTTATTTTACCGAGGAATTTACCAATTCCTTCATTAAAAATCCTACAATGTGATTTTCTGGATTGTTTTTTTCTCATTTTGTCTCTCATAGTTGAAGTGTACCTATGATGAAAATTACAGGCCTCTCTCATCTTTTTAAGTGGGAGAACTTGCACAATTGGTGGCTGACTGAATACTTTTTTGCCCCACTGTATTACAGTTAACGTGACTCAGGTTGATGCTAGTGGGCTCAGGCAAAGCACTATTTTGGAGAGTGCTACTCGTCGACCTGTTGATGAAACCAAATCCCAAAAAATTACTACAGCTTTTGCGAAATGGGTGGCAACTAACTGCAGACCTGTCAGCATCGTAGAAGACCACGCACACACAGCCTGTACTGCACGGAGAAAGCAGCCCAACTGGAACTGCTGCAAAGTGCAAACACTGTCTCATTAACCGGTGATCACTGGACATCAGTGAGTCATCAAAATGATTTAGAAGTTAATGCACACTATATTGACTCTGGTTGGGTACCGAAACGCGGTGCCAATAGGGCACCGGTGCCGACGTAAACGGTAGTAACGAGACCGAATAAGCATGAAAATTTCGGTGCCTCATTTCGGTGCCTGACTTTAGAGCCGGTTAATTAACCTGACTCATGTCACTGAACTGGGAGAATCGAGTGCCATACATCAATGAACCGACTCATTCCTGTAATCTAGCTCTTTGGTGCCTCCAATGGAGTGGTGGTGGTAGCATCAGTCAGGAAATGAGCTACCTCTCCACCACGATAAGGTGATGGTTCCCGGAGTAGTTCAGTTAAGTTAAATGTTAATGAAGAGAATTGAATGTTGCTACATGGTAAGTAGGCTGTCATGAGGAGACCGCACACCAGGCTACTGAACGAGACCGTAAGCATCGTAACCGAGGGTACTGCATGAGTCTATATTCAAATGGGTGTCTAGGTTCTCGGCAAGTTTGAGTTATCAACCGATCCCAGAAGGCTTTCTTTCTCGTGCATCTTAGATGATTGTGTACATACAAATTCATAGACTACATTATCAATGGATATCACATATAATACACGTCATGTTATCTTAGTAGTTATGTTAAGTTAAATGTTTGTTACATGGTAGGTAGGCTGTCACCAGGAGACCGCACACCAGGCTACTGGACGAGACCGTAACCGTGCCTAATGCATTAGTCTATGTAATCAAACGGGTGTCTAGGTTTGAGTTTGATGTCTCGTACATTTTAGAATTGTGTTCATGGTAATTCATAGGCTACATTACCAAAGGGAAAGTATTATATCACATACAAATACACATAATGTTATCTTGGTAGTTATGTTAAGTTAAATGATAGAAGTAAATGTTGCTACATGGTAGTTAGACTGTCACGAGGAGACCGCCCACCAGGCTACCGAATGTAACCGTGGCCAGTGCATGAATCTAGTGTAGGTCAGTATGTGTGTGTAAATACTATAGTATGTCGAGACCGAATGTAACCGCAACCGCTCGAGTCTTCCGCGGTGTCTTGGTTCCTGGTAGGGGAACACGATCACCCCTTCAGATATGATCTCACTTTGCCTTTTTTTGTTTCCAGTTCCTCCGAAGGTTCACCTGTTTACAAAGAAGACCAAAGTTGAAGCAAAAATCCTTTTGACGTGCCTGGCCACAGGTTTCTTACCAAAAAATATCACCCTGAACATGAAAATGAACGGCAGTATTCTAACTGAAGCGGACGGAGTTGTGACCTCCGGCGTTCGACCCAATGGTGACGAGACCTTCCAGAGACAAGACAGCGTGGAGATTTTACAGAGTGACTTGTCTAACTTCACCTGTGAAGTGATCCATCAGGCATCCAACTTACATGTTGAGGAGGAGTGGGGTAAGAAACTTTATTTATTTTTGTCATTTGTCACATTTTCTTTTTGTGGTGTTTACGTGTTTGTTGCAGGAAGTTGCCAGTAACATGTCTGATGATTGAAAGTACCGTAGCTGCAAAGATTCCTCACCACAGAATTTGTCACAAGAAAGATTAATACATGAAACCCCACAAATAGAAATTATGTTAAAAGAGAACTGAATGAAAAAAAATTAAAAAAAACAACAATGTGAATGTTTTCTGTGTTTTAGATCATAAAGTTCCTGAGGCCTCTCGAGGAATCATTGGTGGGGTGAGAGGATTCGTGCTCGGGATCCTTCTCACAGTCATGGTCGGGGGCAGTGCTGTTTGTCTTGTATAAAAAAGGAAAACTTGGTAGGTGGAATATAACTATTGTCCTCTTTAAACAACACCATACCAATTGAGTAGAGCTGTCAATCTTCCTCTATAATACCATTCGAATATCATGTTATTTTTCATTTCATATTTAATGCTCAAATGCAGCCTGTTAAATACAATGTACTACACTACTCAGGCTTATGCGTCGTCAATGCCACTGTCAGCATGTGGTTGTTGTTACACGTTCTGTCCACTAGAGGGACTTCTAACATCAGCCTGGCCTTGAAGGGGACCTACGTCGCGGCGCATTGCATTTCTGGCGCACCGCTCTCTGTTTACATTTATTTTTCCACCATATTTTTGTAATAATAGCCAACATAAATACATGTATGTAGCATACATGTTTATATGTTTTTACTGGAAGATTTCCTTCTGCGTGTAGATAAGCTGACTGCATATTTCCTCTTTTTTTTCTCCTTTGCATTATTTGTAAAGCCTCCGAAGACCCATAAGATTGTTGTAGGCGGCAATCTGAGACTCAATGTTTAGCCGCCGAGAGGCTGAGTACGGCAACAACTTGCCAGACGCGCTTAATGATCCCGGATTCCAGATTTATTTGCACTAACACAAACAAGGTTCTGCTTCCAATACATCCCCTAGTTGTATTACTGGCATACAAAGTTGTGTCTAAAAGTCATAAACAGCATTTAGGAAAGTGTAAAACAAGTGTGAAAAACAGCGGTCAGCAAGAAATGAGACTTCCCCCTTTCACCCCCTCTCTTGGTCACAAAACCGGAACAGGTGAACAGACATTACTTTTCTTCCTCCTCCCCCACCAGGCAGGGTCGTAGCACAAAATTCTGTTTGATTCTGTAAGTAACTTGATGACAGATCAAGATGAAACTTGGATGTTGTCGGATGTGTGTGCTCCCTGCAGGCCGCTGTCTCTGGAACACCGCTGTTTAAATAAACACACTTTGCTTTTCTTCGCAGGGTCAAGTACATCTGGCAACAGCAGTTCAGATCATCCGCTTGATGCTGTTACTCCCTCCGGTAAGAGCTTAATTTAAAGTTAGGAATTTTACTCCTGTGTGTTTTTGTGTTAATTAAAAGTCTTGTCAAACCGTGTGTGTGTGTGTGTGTGTGTGTGTGTGTGTGTGTGTGTGTGTGTGTGTGTGTGTGTGTGTGTGTGTGTGTAGGCAATAACGGCGGTAACAATGGCCCAGACGTGTACCAACCTGTCCCCCAGGGTGAGTGTTTTCCTCTCTTTTACATAAATCTGACAGCTGATGGCCAATGCTTCCTTCAGACAGGATGCCTGCAGAGGACAGGAGCTTCTTTAGGTCCACAAAATGTAAAATGATGACATAGTGTCTGAGTTATATAAAATCTATGTTGTGAGAAAACTGACATTAACAGACATTTTGTATCTCATTTAATCTTAGTTAACAAAGATCTTTAACTTCTTCTTGCACACACACACACACACACACACAGACACAGACACAGACACAGACACACACACACCTGTCTGAGGTTTACACACACACACAGACACACACACACACACACACAGATACACACACACACTCTCTCTCTGTCTCAGGTGTGGTTTCAAAACGCTCGGGCCAAACTGAGACGCTCCCTCACCGCCAATGACCCTCAAGTCAACTCGCCCTCCACTCCCCAGAGAGGCGTAACTGTGGCGACCGGCTCCCCATATCCATCCTGCTCCCCGCCCCAATCACAGCCCTTCTCTTCTAACTTCTTGATACTCATTTTTTTTTAAATGCACAAATAGACCTTTCTACAGCCTATAACATATCTGATTAATCAGTCCTTAAGACAAGATGGCCCTGGTCACACCCATTTTTAAATCAGGTGAAAGATCAGATATGGCCAATTATCAGCCAATCAGTATTTTGCATGTTGTTTCTAAAATAGTCAAAAAATGGGTGGCTAAATTACTGATTCAACATCTCAATAAAAGCAATAATTCACTCCAACCTATGCAATTTGGGTTGAGGGCCCATCACTCAACAGAAACAGCCAACTGTTTGTTTTGGAAAAGGTTAAAGGCTACCTAGATAAGAGTTCTTATGTTGGTGCTGTCTTCCTAGACCTAAAGCGAGCTTTTGATACTGTTAATCATGAAGTTCTTTTATCTAAATTAATATATTTTAATTTCTCTGAGCAAGCTCTCAACTGGATAAAATCTAACCTGCCCAGTAGAAAGCAGTGTGTTTGTATTAATAATTAAAAGTCCCCACTCTGTCAATGTCCAGTAGGGGTCCCCCAAGGCTCCATATTTGGTTCAATCATGTTTACTCTGTATATAAATGATCTGCCAGGGGCATGTAAAAATGTTGATGTCCAGATGTATGCAGATGATGCTGTAATCTTTACACATGATAAGAACTACCAAGAGATAGCATCCACACTTAAATCTGCAATGGCTCACATTGATGACTGGCTCACTAAGTCATGTCTCTATCTAAACACCAAAAAACTGTCTGTATGGCGTTTACCAAACAAAAAATGAAGGTGTCACATTCTAATGTGTTCCTTAGGCAAGGCAGCTTTATTCGTATAGCACATTTCAGCAACAAGGCAATTCAAAGTGCTTTACAGAAAAACAATAAAAAAATTAAAGATTAATTTAAAAATGAAAAACAGATAAAATACGAGGATAAGAGTTAGTGCATTATAAGAAATTAAACATTAAGAGCAGTTAAAAACAGTTAAACAACATTTTTTTTCATCATATCCACTATTGGTCCCTCTTGGACGTGTGGTTTACTCTGCTTGCCACCCATCTTGGCGTAGGAGGAAAGGAGCTTGATATTGTTAATTAATTCAAATATCTAGGAGTCATATATGACTCCACCCTTACATTAAAAGTCATGTAAAAAAGGTGGCAAATAAAATTAAATTAAATTTGCAGAATTTTAATAGCCTAACAAGCCAGACCCACATCAAGATGTCTGGGAACTCACCATTGACAGGGCTCAATCCAAAGGGCGGGATAAACGGTTGTCTTTCAAATTCCCTCTGCACGTAATAGGATAGCGCTACAACTAATCAGAGCAACGAAGAAGGTAGCAGAGCTAGTTGATAGATTAAATTTTTGCCGTATCCGGTCTGCAAAGCTCCGAACACATTTTCCTTTTTTAAGAATGACTTCAGTGTCGTTCTTTGTTCTTTCTCAAAGAAAAGCTTATCTCCAAGTCTTCCAGAAGACCACTGTTCGCCAGAGGCAGCAGCAGCCATAAGCCCCGCCCACCCACTCTATACACAATGTGATTGGCCTGACCAGAGTTTGGTTTTTCCAGCTCACTAGCCAATGGAGAGTGCCTAGACTGACCCTGGCTGCAAATTAAATTTGCTGCCGCTAGGGTGGTCTAAATTTCTAGGCTAGAATTTGAAACAAGTTAGGCCATTTCTTGACACCAAAGCTGCCAAGTTGTTCTTCTATATACTATACTATTCTATATACGATATTTTCACATATTGAGTATTGTTTTACTAACTGGTCATTAACTAGCATAACTACTCTTAAAAGCATTGAATCTGTATTTAAGAAAGCCTTAAAAACTTTTGATAAAAAGGCATTGTCATTTTACCATTGTGATATCGTAGACATACATTTTTAAGCTTTGACAATTTCAAACATTTCAAGTATGCTTGTTTGGTATATAAAGTGTTACATAATCTTGTCCCCCCCCCCCCCAGCTGCATGGCTTTTTCCAAAGACTTGAAAGCGGAGGTAGTACACAAGCCTCTGTAAAAGGGGACTGTGTGATACCATTTAGACGCACCACTTCTGGACAAAACGTTGTCAACATTAGGAGGTAAACTCTGGAATAGCTTGCCCCTCCCAATAAGAGAGTGTCCTACATTCAACACCTTTAAAACTCACTTGGCTCCTAGAAAACCAGAGATGCTCTTTTAACTGTCACACATAGCCTAGAATAGAATGCCTTTTATTTTCATTATACCCATGTACAACCATATTGAAGCAACTCCTTTTCCAGTGTCAACATGTACGTAAGAGAAATGTAACAACAAGGAATAACATAAGTAGTGCAAAAGAAAAAGGGGGTTAAGGTGCACAGTTCTGAGATGCTATATACATGATAAATATGGTTTGTATACAGTGTGATACGCAGTGTGAAATAATGATATTGCACAGTAATGAAATTGCACAGAATTATCAGTTATCAAAAGTATTAAATATTGCACGATAGTGAAATTGCACAGAATTATCAGTGTTATCAAAAGTATTAAATATTAAATATTGCACAGTAATGAAATTGCACAGAATTACACGATGACGATAGTGCAGACTATCCAATTGCGCCCAGAGGCATTTGAGCGGCGTCCGTTGGTGACGCCCCTTTTGGAAATGGGCTGTGAATGAAGCTTGGCCAGACCCACTCTCAGTTACAACTGAGGTGTCAACGAGGCTAGCTTTTGGGAAGAAACTGTTCTTGAATCTGTAAGTCCTTGTTCTGATGGACCTGTAGCGCCTCCCTGAGGGCAACAGGTCAAACAGATCAAAACCAGGGTGGGAGCTGTCCTTGGTGATGTTTTCTGCTCTACTGAGTTATGTTAAATTGAATGCAGTATAGAGGTATAGAGGAATGCAGTATAGAGGTGGATGAATAATGTCTTTGTCATCAAGTATTTTTGTTTTGTTTTGTTTGTTTTGTCAATGTTACCATTATGTGTACCTTTTAATGTATAGTGAATGAGTGCTGTATGACTGCTGGCTGTCTCTATGTCAGTCCTATGTCCCCTGCCTAGGGACTGCAGATGTCATTTTTACTAATTTTGGCATATTTACATTGTTTTTTTTATACAGCAATGTTCATAAATATGCATGGTCCCTATCAAATGAACCAGTAAAATAAATAAAAAATAAAATAATGTGTGTTAATCTGTTGGCAATGAATAAAGAGTTGTAATACAAAACTCAACAGATTTTGGGATTGGATGTTTGATTCAGTGTCATCGGACTAGTGGTGCAAAGTAAGTACAAATTTAAGGTACTTCATACTGTACTTGTACATCTCAGTGGTAAATATTGTACTTGTTACTGCATTATATTCATCTCACAGCTTTAGTTGCTTTACAAATTCAGATTTTTGCTATAAAAGCATACGAAAATGTTTTTTTATAAATTAAACTAGTTCAGCTTTACAAATGTGAAGATTTGATGCTTTTCTTTTTAATAAAAATAATAATAAATGCAACGTATTAGCAAAACGTTTTTACTGATGGTTGGACAAAACAAACATTGTGAAGATGTCACTTTGGACTCTGGGTAGAAGTATAAAGAAAGTGACTTGAAAAGTAGTAGTTATCTCACGCAGAGGAAGACATACAGAAGAGAGCAGCAGCAGCTGGTTTGTGGGCTGACACGGAGCCCAAAAACAACTGGCGGATAAAACTGAGTTTTCAAAGCAAGAGAAGAATCTGGTTCCGTGAACGTGTATTTCTTCGCAGTGTTTGACATACAGGTCTGCATGCACAGCAAACCACCAAGTGTTTTAATTAAACATGAAAACCCTTCAAATATGGTCTCATTTTACATATTTTTGTTTCCAGTTCCTCCGGAGGTTCACCTGTTTACAAGGAACACCAAAGTTGAAGCAAACATCCTTTTGACGTGCCTGGCCACAGTTTCTTACCAAAAGAAATCACCCTGAGCATGAAAAGGAACGGCCGTACTCTAACTCCAGCTGACGGAGTTGTGTCCTCCGGCATTCGACCCAATGGTGACGAGACCTTCCAGAGACGAGACAGCGTGGAGATTTTACGGAGTGACGTGTCTAACTTCACCTGTGAAGTGATCCATCTGGCATCCAAAGTACATGTTGAGAAGGAGTGGGGTAAGAAACTGTATTATTTTTGTCATTTGCCGTGCGTGCGTGCGTGCGTGCGTGCGTGCGTGCGCGTGCATGCGTGTATGCGTGCGTGTGGCGGACCAATCAGAGCCCTTCTCTTCTAACACCAGCAGCATCGACCAGCTGCAGCTCGCTCTGCTCACCGCCCCGCTCAGCCCCCCGCCGGCGAGCCCAGCTGCTTCAGCTGCATAACCCCGCCTTCTTCCTGGACTACGATTCCCAGTGTGCACCAGGGTGTGTCTCCTCTCTGGAGGCTTTCGAGGCAGGAGGATGAGCAGGAGTTGTCTCAGGACACTTTACATATAGAGTAGGTCTAGACCACACTCTATAATTTACAGAGATCCAACAAAAAGCAGCACTTTCTACCGTCCAAAATCACCAATGAAGGCTTCTAAATCCAATATATAAAAAAAAAAAGGGGGTTTGGTTCCAAAAAGCAGCTGAGAGCATCTTTTGTTGCTATAACAACAGCTACTGCTACAGTATCCTAGCTAGAGCGCTCTGTGGAGCGGTGTTAACGTTAAGATAAAACAAAGTGTTGGAGCGAGCTAGAGAAAGAACAGAGAGAGAGAGAGAGAGAGAGAGAGAGAGAGAGAGGTGAGTTCCCTGAACAGGGAGCACGGGGTCACATCATACAACTCGCTGTGACTCAATTTTTTTCTTGTTGTTATGGAAACGACAGTTCTGGCTACTCCGCTTGTCATTGGCCGGCTGTCAAAAAAGAGCTTGACTTAGGGCAGGTTTTTTTTTCAGAAAAGTTGAACTTTTTTCAACTTCAAAAAGACGTTCCGAGCTGCAGAGAACAAGTCGGTGGTGGCGTTTAAAAAAGCGCTCAGGATGTTTTTGAAAACACGGTTTATTGCACAGGATTATAATGTAAAATAGACGCTGGCCGCTTCAAAAAAAAGTGTGGAAAGACAAAACAGGCACCTGACCTGACCAAAAAATTTGGACGATGGGAGTGAGAATGTGTGTGCTCTAAAGAAGGCCTTTCGTGTGTTAAAGTACCTAAAGGCATCTGGAGGTTTGACTACAAGCTTGGAAAAAGAGAGGAGGGGTATTCAGTTGGTTTCAGTCTGCAACCTCGCTGCAAAATACCACCAAATGAGGTCGAGCGCGTCATATACAACGCCAAATGGCACTTCTGATTCATAACTTAATAACTTTATAATAATAACTAGTAGAAACATACAGTCTTTTGGAGCTAAAAGCTAACAGTCGCCCCGTTCAGCTGATGTCTTTGGTGTCTTACAGAAGGTTTTTCGGGGTCTTTGTGCAATTTGTCCATACTGTTATGTCCAAGATTGACACACTGTATGTAAGAAATGTGAATAGTTATAATGTTCATTATGGTAATTTTTGCACTGGATGACCCCAAATATACAGAACTGTTTTAAAAAACACAAATGCTTGTGTGGCATTGCTGTGTGTGATATCAATACATATGATTAAATATTATTATTTGATTATTGCAATAAGTGAATGTCATGAGGACAAAAGCGACTGGACTTTTTTTTTTTTTAATATAGATATTTTGTCAACTGTATGAGTTATAATGTTTATTTCTGCACTGTTTGACTCCCAAGACATATGATAAGTGTTTTAGACAGTAGATTGGCTTGGCTTTTATTGCTGAGTGTGTGATATCAATGCATATCTGTGAGATTCAATTTCCATTTTATTTATTTATTTGTCTTTATGGTCCCACAACCTTTTTTTACATTTAAGTGACCTCAGTGCAGCACAAATATTCTAATACCCCAGTTTGTCCTAAAAAAAAATTGACTGACTATGGACAACAGGGTTGATGTTTACAAGCTTTTTTAGGATATAAAACCAGACGGACCATGAGTTGTCAAAAATCCTTTAGGGCTCTCAGCGTTTGCCTCAAAGGAAGCAGTGAGAGACTTCTTCTTTAGTGACCGCATGCACAGAAAGACAGAAATAATGTTAAAGCTTCTCAATCTCTGCAAATGTAAATGTGAAAGTATTTCTGTCAAATCCAAAGTCTAAGAGTCTTAATTATATATATATATATATATATATTTTTTTTTTTTTTTTTTTTTGAAAGTCATATACAGTTTCACCACTAGATGGGATAAATTCTTACACAATGTAGCTTTAAGGTACTTGACACTTTACTTGTACATCTCAGTGGTAAATATTGTACTTTTTACTGCATTATATTCATCTTACAGCTTTAGTTGCTTTACAAATTCAGATTTTTGTTTGCTTTAAAAGCATACGAAAACTTTTTTAAATATGTTTTGTTATAAATTAAACTAGTTCAGCTTTACAAATGTTAAGATTTGATGCTTTTCTTTTTAATAATGTTAATAAATGTAATGTATTAGCAACACTTTTTACTGATGGTTGGACAAAACAAACATTGTGAAGATGTCACTTTGGACTCTGGCTAGAAGTATAAAGAAAGTGACTTGAAAAGAGTCAAGTAGGTATCTCACGCAGAGTCAGACAGTGACAGAAGAAGCAGGAAGCAGCAGACAGTCGACAGAAGAGGAAGCAGCAGCAGCTGTTTTTTTGTGGCCCGACACAGAGCACAAAAACATGGTCCAACCGGCAGATAAAACTACGTTTTCAAAGCGAGAGAAGAGTCTGGTTCCGTGAAAATGTATTTCTTCGCAGTGTTTGTCCTTTTGGGGACAGGACTGGCGGTAAACGGCGGTAAGTTGAGAGTTTTTCAACACGTTTGTGTGACTCAGGGTTAAAAGTAAAAGTAAAAAAAGACAAAGTTGTGACGTCTTTAAATTTTGAATTTCTGTTCATTATTTTGATAATAATTTGATTTGATGAATAATTTTTGACAATAATTGATATAAAACGTTGAAAAACATAGGGAAAAATGTCTAAAAAGTACAGAGAAAAGTGACAAAAGTGTCGAAAAAGACGACTAAAACGTTGGAATTCTTTTTACATTTTGACCCAGAAAAACAAGAAGTTGCATCATGGTCAACGGGGAAGACAACACAAGGGTTAACCAACAAATACAAACTATTTGGTTTATAAAAACCTGTAGGCCTACAGTGTTGGTATAAAACATTGGAAGGAGATCACTGACTCACTTAAAAGTATAATATGTTGTTGATGTTAAAGTAAAGCTATATTGATTATGTTAACTCGTTACTTTTCTTTACTTTATTTATTTAAACAGGGACAATGTACAATATACTTTAACCTTAGACAGGAGAGATGCATTATACCAGGTTGTAGCACTTGTGCTAGTTTCCACCTGTAGTCCCTGGGCAGGCTGATGTCAACAAATACATTTAAAAATAAATGTATTCCAAAACCAACATTAAAATGATCACACCCTTCATTCATTCATCAGCATTCATTTACAAGTACGCTCCCACATACACATCAATTACTATACCTTATGTTAGTTAGTTAATTATTTCAAATGTTGAAACATCTTAGTTTCCTAAAACCCAAGAAGACTCTAAAGTTATTTAAATTGTTTGTTTTGTCGAACTGGTCAGTCCAAAACCTAAAAAGATGCTTGTTTTGTGTGATAAGATTACAGACTCTGACACAGAGCCCAAAAACACGGTCCAACCGTCGGATAAATCTACGTTTTCAAAGCAAGAGAAGAGTCTGGTTCCGTGAAAATGTCTTTCTTTGCAGTGTTTTCTCCTTTTGGGGACAGGACATATACACACGTAACTTTAATTTATCCGTGAAGCTTCACCACAGTTTTCTAACAAGCTGCAGACAAAACAGGAAGTGGGACAGGAAGAGAGAGGTCTACAGATCTGTGAAGCAAATACGGAAATAAGCAAATTTGGATACAAAAGAGATGTTAATGTTTAGATTAAGTGGCGAAGAAAACTCCTGCACACTGTCTAACTTGCAAAAATATATAAAGTTTAATAAGTAGGCAACTACCTACTATTAAGTGTTATATAGTGTTGCGAGTTAGACAGTGTGCGAGAGTTTCTTCGCATCTTTTGACCTGCTTGTCCCCCTCCTACACACCTGTCTCACGTTGTAGATGTGCAAAGTATTTTTCTGTAATGTTTAGATTAAAGGTGCACTATGAGTTCCTGCATGGTTTCAGCACAATTTCATTTTTGTCTTAAATCGTAGGCATCTCTCCTTGATCCGCTAGCTGCCTGCCCCCTGAATACACTGTGAAAAAGCCCGGTCTCGGGAGACAACACAGGGCGGACTAATCTCATGAAGTGGCGTATGTATGACACGCCAATTCATATGCCATTATTGGCGTGTTATCTGTACACATTTTGAGCTATCCGCGTGGATGTCTACGCTGTATACAGCGACGTAAACATACACGCCATGTGGCATTATCGCAAGAAGAAAGCAACGGTTGAGTTTAGGAAACATGACACGCGGGACGTGATCCCCGGTCTCCTGGATGAAAGTCCTGTGTTTGACCCCCAATCAACCACCCTATTTGGATTTTCGCCCTTTCATACTAGTCGCTACGGCGTAAATTTACACGCAATTGCAAGGTAATGTAAGTCAATGGAGGCCAAACAGCGTTGATAAACACGCTACAAAGCAAGTATGCGTCTGGATAACACGCCAATAATGGCATATGAATTGGCGTGTCATACATACACCACTTCATGAGATTAGTCCTCTTGGCTTAAGAAAGCGGCCGTGTATGTTTACGCAAAGTCATGATGCCATGTTGCACAGGGGTCGTAAACATCAAACAAACACTAGGGGGCACAGGCTGTGCACCAAAATGCAACAAACCAGCTATCCAGCAGCTACTCTCAGATACAATTCATGCTTTGTGTGTCAGAGCCTTTGGACCCATGCTGTGCCTAAATATGTGGATGGATAGGTCTCACTAAATCTACTGTTGCTTATCTTCCTCGTCTAATACATATCTGTCTGTCCTTCTTCCTGTGTGACTCTCAGAGATTCATTCCCTCACTTACATCTCCAAACCTGTCGGACTCCCGGGCATCCACGAGTTCACAGCCATGGGTCTGCTGGACGGCAGGATGATCGACTACTTTGACAGCGACAACCAGAAGAAAGTTCCCAAACAGGCCTGGATGAAAGAGCGACTGTCTGAAGATTACTGGGACAAAGGCACCCAGTCCCGCCAGAGCAAGCAGCAGTGGTTCAAAGTCAACATCAACATCCTGAAGGAACGAATGAGACAGAATGACACGGGTAAGATTCGTCTGGGAAACACTTTAATACTGACGGTGATCTCAACGGCTATAATAAATCTCCAGCAACAATAAAGCTGTTCTGTTATTGGGCCAGAAAATGGTATTCCTGTTAGTCTGCTAAAAATCGCACGGTTTTAATTGTAATTTTTGCTTCTTTGCATTTTAATGATTTCTTAACTAAGAAACAATATTGTTTTCACAAGAATCAGAAATTTATTGCAAGCCTCTGGAAATGATTATTTTCTGTGTTTTTAAGAAGTTTTTAAAACTACAGTATAGGGATGTAACGATTACTGGTGTAACGGTAAATCACGATAAAAATGTTAACCATAACAATTACCATTTTAATTTAAAATATCATTATTATCACGGTGGATTACCACGGTGTGAGCAGAGGGGCAAACGCCCTAAGGACAGGAGGAGGTACAAAAAGAACCCTCTCCACATATTCAACTGAAACAAGTTTCTTAAACCCTTCATATGTGGATTCCAGTTTGTTTGTTATACCAAACATGAACATCTTACATTTTTTTATGTTTGAGGAACATATGCAGATATTTGCAAAGCCTTATGGGATTGTTGAAGATAACCAGTCAGTCTGTGCCTGAACAAAAAACAGCATTTTCCACATCTCAACACCGTGTCCCTTTGGTTAAATGAATTGACAGGCTAGTACAAGTCAGAAACACACTGAGTTCAGTCCTTGCTCAACCAATATGTATCTTTTGAATAACATTGATCCATGAGATGATATGCATTATTTGAATGTAGTGAATTTCAATGTGACACTGCTCTTTGGGAGATGAAATTGTCTGACTGCATTGTAAAGTGAGCATTCTTCAGCACCAACAGTAAGTTCCCAGTATTTTCTGTGTTTTTAAGAAGTTTTTAAAACTACAGTATAGGGATGTAACGATTACTGGTGTAACGGTAAATCATGATAAAAATGTTAACCATAACAATTACCATTTTAATTTAAAATATCATTATTATCACGGTGGATTACCACGGTGTGAGCAGAGGGGCAAACGCCAGAGCAGGGGGAATGAATGGGGGAAACGCAGTAAAAAGATATTCGTTTTTAAACCAAAACGTAGCAATGTAAATGTAGCCTTAATGTTTGGCCCGATAGAATCTGACATATAGCTTGTTTTAAATTCTCAATTTCATACGGTGGCCGGGAAGTGCAATGCAACATTACAAAGAATGAAACACTTTTACAAAGCTTGAGACAAATTTACATTTTGGAAAACAAATTTACATTTTAGAAAATAAATTAACATTTTGGAAAACAAATTTACATTTTAGAAAACAAATTTACATTTTGGAAAACAAATTTACATTTTGGAAAACAAATTTACATTTTAGAAAACAAATTTACATTTTGGAAAACAAAATAACATTTTGGAAAACAAAATAACATTTTGGAAAACAAATTTACATTTTAGAAAACAAATTTACATTTTGGAAAACAAATTTACATTTTAGAAAACAAATTTACATTTTGGAAAACAAATTTACATTTTAGAAAACAAATTTACATTTTAGAAAACAAATTAACAAGATGCAAAACACTTTTACCAGTCCTGAAACAAATTTACAAATGACAGATTCTTCACGGAAAGGGAATGTACCACATACCGGAAGTGATGAGGTGTTGTATACATGTCGCCTTGACTACGGCAGTTATGGATCGAATGCGTCAATAGAGCCGCCATCTTGGAACAGGGGAGGCACTCCCTTATATACTGTCTATGGGCCGTCTTTAATGCATCACCGTCAATGTAGGCAAAGGTCTAACGGAAATAAAATCACTATAAATCGTCAAAATCTCATGCGATGTTGTAGTTTTTTTAAACAAAAAGACAAAGAGACTAATTAAGGTGTTAATACAAAGAATATTTATTATAATCAGTTCACAGATATGAGTACAAACGGAAACTTCACCCTTCTGAACTAAGAGGTTCTTTTTCAAAGTGAAGTTTAAACAGACTGAAATGTCCAGGCTCACTCCCCCACTAATGATTCATTTATTTCTGCATGTAGTTTTTCATTTAACGAGACTTTAAGTCGTGTTTCGTCATCCACAGTCCGAGTCCCGCCAGACTCCCTTTAGGAAACCTGTGATTTAAACTTCAGCAGGTTGTGACAGTCCGCTCCGTTCAGTCCTGGATCTGATTCTCCCGGGCTTCCCTTCCCTCCAGCGGGCCCAGCAATACGGCCTGGGTCTCCAGCTGCGTGGTGTCGTTTTGGCTCCCAGGAATGGGCAGTGAGCTCCAGGTCCTGCAGCTGCAGACGGACTCAGCTGCCCCCGCTGTAGCTCGATCCGGCCGCGGCGCGCCGTCGTTCCCCGTTTTTCCAATGTTTCTGTCAGGTCCGCGTCCTTTAAAAACTCAAAACACCGACCACACGTAAAGTCACCATAAACTTCATTCACGCCATATACTCAACAACACAAATTGACTGCGCTCACCAGCAACACCTCATCACTTCCGGTATGTGGTACATTCCCTTTCCGTGAAGAATCTGTCATTTGTAAATTTGTTTCGGGACTGGTAAAAGTGTTTTGCATCTTGTTAATTTGTTTTCTAAAATGTAAATTTGTTTTCTAAAATGTTATTTTGTTTTCCAAAATGTAAATTTGTTTTCTAAAATGTAAATTTGTTTTCTAAAATGTAAATTTGTTTTCTAAAATGTAATTTTGTTTTCCGAAATGTAAATTTGTTTTCTAAAATGTAAATTTGTTTTCCAAAATGTAAATTTGTTTTCTAAAATGTAAATTTGTTTTCTAAAATGTAAATTTGTTTTCTAAAATGTTATTTTGTTTTCCAAAATGTTAATTTGTTTTCTAAAATGTAAATTTGTTTTCCAAAATGTAAATTTGTCTTGAGCTTTGTAAAAGTGTTTCATTCTTTGTAATGTTGCATTGCACTTCCCGGCCACCGTAATTTCATGATTCTTCTATCACAGAAACTACATTAATGCTGCCATTACTCTGGGACTGGCCCCCGCCGGCCCCTTGGCAAGACACTTGCCACCGGGCTAATCAACTTTTCAGTCTGGTGAACTTTTCAGTTCTTTAATGTTTAACCAGGAAACCTAGAAACCCACCTCAACATCTGTTATTATTTATGCATTTCCTTGTTGTTAGACATTAGTTTCACTGTCCTGCTCTTCACTTTGCTTTCAGACCTCCATATTCTCCAGTGGATCGTCAGCTGCGAAGGCGAAATGAAGGACGGAAAGATGAAGTTCATACGTGGCATTAACATGTACGGCTACGATGGAAACGACTTCCTGTCATTTGATGAAGTCAACGGCGTCTGGGTTGCCCCAACTGACGCGGCAGTCCAGACCAAGACAAAGTGGGACGAAGTCCTAAAAGAATCCACCAAAGGCTACCTGGAGAACGAGTGCATCGATTGGTTGGGGAAGTTCATCATTTATGGACAAAAACAGCTGGAAGAAGCCAGTATGTATGACAGAAAATCATTACTGTGTTTTTACTTTAATTTAATCTAGAGATAATAGAAGTAGCTTTAGTATTGGAAGGACTGCAGGTTATCGAAATATGAAACATGAAACTAACTGGCCTTGAAGTGATTTGTATTTACGAAAAAAAATTTGTTGTTTAGACAACTGACAAAACAAATTACTTGCGTATTTTTAAGGGGGCGCAAGTCTGTGAGCTTTGCTTTAATTGTAACAATTAATAGGATTTATGGTTCATTTGCATTTTATCAAATTTTAATTGGGTAGATTCCCTTATGAATTTACACAGAGGTTCAGCTGTCAATATTTATTAGTAAAGAAACTCTTTGTATAAAGTTATTTTTTATAACTTTATATAAAGAGTATAAGAACAAGGACTCCAGAGACTAATTTGAGATCGGTAATCACCTTTTTGTTTTGACTAAGAAGGCAGAGACGTTACAGTTTTAGGCTACATTTACACTTCTACGTTTTGGGTTTTTGATTCTTTGTTAGGACTGACGGCGATATAGAACTGTTACTGAGAGTAACACGTGACCACAAGGCGCCAAAGGCGGCAGAAAAGGACTCTGTCTGACATTAAATAAATTATAAATTGAAAATACTATGGAGAAACAACAACAACGGTAAAAAGCAAGAACAGAGAACTGTTACTGAAAGGTATGTCATCTAAGTAACCGATAAGACTGACTGATGTGTGTCTCTGATTGTGTCTGTCCAGACTAGGGCTGCACGATATTTAGTTTCA
This sequence comes from Perca fluviatilis, assembly GCF_010015445.1. Taxonomy (NCBI): domain Eukaryota; kingdom Metazoa; phylum Chordata; class Actinopteri; order Perciformes; family Percidae; genus Perca; species Perca fluviatilis. The sequence goes on from NC_053124.1 coordinate 32,545,170, forward strand.
TCCTCTACATTATGATGTGCAGATGCGCGATAATCACATCGCAGGACATGACATGCAGGACGCGATGTTGACGCAAAAACTTTTTTGCTGCTTGATAGAAAAGTAAACTTTCACCGTTCTCCTTTTACATGATTGTTACCGGCCGAGCCGTCCCCTTTAAGAAAGGTGGCCATGCGGGCAACGTGTGTATGTGACATAACGTTAGTCTGACGGGGTGTTGTTATGGGAAATGAGGCTCTCCGTGTGTAGAAAAGTACCGTACCACTGCGTCAGCTGCCACAGACGCAGTGATAGTTAGCCTAAAGAAACAAGGTGTCTGTCCCAACTAACCTTAAGGTTTGGAGCGGCGACAATGGAAACGTAACACTAATCTAAAACAGAAGTCTGTGTCTGATATAACGTCATTTACACTGATACACAGTTGGTTGCTAGTGTGTGATATGCAGGTCTGCATGCACAGCCAACCACCAATCACAATCAATATTGATCAATGTATCTAACAACCAAGGCTAGGCCCCTCTAGTCGACCACAACCTGAAATTTAGAGGAAGCAACATCCATGCATTATTACTATCATTGACTTTAGCCTGGGTTGATAGTATTATATGAATACAATGGTGTCATGTCAGTCAATCTGCGTATTTAATCATCTAATTTCCTTCTAGTAGTTACATCGCTTACCTGCTTTGGTGTTTGTGAAGCATTTGTTGTAGTAAATTATAGATCTGACACCAAGGCCAGATTAATGGCTTGGACCCAAACGCCAACTGCCCTTTTTCAAATGCTTTTCCTGTTTCTCTTCAAAGTATGACAAAATCCTCAGAAGTCTTAGATAAATCCACAAGAGTCAGAATCAGATGTAAAAAACTGAGTTTAATGTGCTCGAAAAGACTTCAACTCACAAAAAAACAGAGTAAGTTCCAGACAGCTTACTAAGGAGTTCCTTTGTCTGGTGTCGCCCAAAAGCAAATCCTCCAACAACCATTTTTAGGACATGCTGCTTAAGAATCCAATTGGATACTTTGGACCTCCTTCTTAGGACAGTCCTCTGTTGATGTCATATTGTTGACTCTGCTTTCTTTTAGCTGAATTCGCATTTCTCGAGCCAAAGCCTGAGGCCTTGGCTTTGTGCCAGTCTCGGACTCTGTAGCTGTGCAGCAGCATGCATAGTAGTGTGATGGGGGTCCTGGGACTTAAAAACGCAAAAAATTGAAACCACCCTCCAGATTGGAAATCTTAAAAACGCTCCACCGTTGCGTTCCCGTCAAAGGGTAAAAACGCTCCGATTTGCTGGTCATTCTGGTGGCACCGGAGCACACAAGTGCATCCTGGTTCCCAACCCTGGTTCAACTACTGGCGTGGCCTCCATGGCAACTGCCGGACAGTGCGGTATCCCACCCCCCTGTAATAAACCAGCATATCACTCAAGCTTATAGCGCGGTGGAAATGGAAACTCTCAGGGCATCCGGGCACACTCCACGAGAGCACTATCAGCGTCCGCGGCCCTCCTCAGAGGCATGACGGTGGCCGAAATCTGCACAACGGCTTCCTGGGCATCCCCGTTTTTATCTGCGTGATGTGTCTGTGACTCACTCTCTTATCCACACTTGACAGAAGATTTTTTATCACTTTTGCGTCACCATATGCAAATAGATTTCCCCCCCAAAACGCTCGTCTAAACGCATAGTAAAAAGTGATAATGCAATTTACCAGATTTTATCACATTTTGACCTAATAACGCCTTAAAGTTCAACAAAGCAAGGTTCACATTAGAAAAGTTTTTTTCATTTTTATATTTTCTTTGTAGATGCATTCCCCTACAAAATCACCCAAGTAGTCGAGAATTATTTATTTCCAAATAGAGCTATTCATGTCATCTCATAAAAAGTCTTTTTTCATATCGCAATATATATATCGCAGGAAAAGATATATTGCAATGGAAAGGAAAGGATAATTATTTCTCAAAGAATGGACAAAATCACTGGAGTTCTCTTAAAAGTTTGTTTACTTGCAGCAAATGGTCAGTTTACAGCACATCAGCATAAGTACATTCACTTACAATAATGACCTTCAAATCCAGACAGAAAATTTGTTTGAAAAAAAGCGCAAAGTTACAAAATGTAGGCTGTGTCACAGCAGTGTTTGATGTTGCTAGTTTTAGTATAACATTTACTTTTTGTGTTATAATTAAAAATGAAAACCCTTCAAATATGATCTAACTTGGCGTTTATTTTGTTTCCAGTTCCTCCGGAGGTGCACCTGTTTACAAGGAACACCAAAGTTGAAGCAAACCTCCTTTTGACGTGCCTGGCCACAGGTTTCTTACCAAAAGAAATCACCCTGCGCATGAAAAGGAACGGCCGTGTTCTAACTCCAGCTGACGGAGTTGTGACCTCCGGCGTTCGACCCAATGGTGACGAGACCTTCCAGAGACGAGACAGCGTGGAGATTTTACGGAGTGACTTGTCTACCTACACCTGTGAAGTGATCCATCAGGCATCCAAAGTACATGTTGAGGAGGAGTGGGGTAAGAAACTTTATTTATTTTTGTCATTTGTCACATTTTCTTTTTGCGGTGTTTACGTGTTTATTGCAGGAAGTTGCCAGTGACGTGTCTCAAATGATTGAATGTACCGTAGCAGCAAAGATTCCTCAACAGGGGCGTTTCTAGGACTTGGGGAGGTTCGGATTTAAATCAACTGAATGCAATGCAAAACTGCGATTGGCTTGCCCAGCTTGTTAATAGCCAGTGTATGTTCATTTTAGCTGCCCAGTTTGTAGATGTAAGTTAGATGGCACTAACATTTGGCCTAATCATAACTGGCCTGGCAATCCAAAGGCCAAGGTTTTGTTTCCAGATTTGTTTGGTGACTTATGATGCATCGGTCTGGGGTTCCACCTCCCAGAAATTTTTAGCATTAAACACTTCATTTCCTGCATTCTGGTGAATTTTTATGCACCCATTTCTACCTTTTTCTGAATCAATGTATGCTGCAAATATATTAATGTAAAGGGAAACATATTACAATCCAAATATAAAAATCAATGGAATATATTGCAGTAAGGCTCTCAGGCATTCTGTATTGCTTTTCAACTATTCATTTTCTTGTAGATGGACTTTTCTAATTATATCTGAGTCAGCACACATGTAGCCTAGGCATCATTTACTCTTCCCTCTTTTGCATCTTTTGTTGAGGCAGTAACCTCCTTAAATGTGCTTATGACAATTATTCACCTCAATGATACATTCATTCATTATAATGAATTAATAAACCCCTGGACTGTAATATTTCAGATGTGTTTGAGCAAGATTTCTGCTCATGTTCAAAACTTTGTGCACATTCAAAATATAAGTCATACTATCTGTGTTTCCTGAGGTTTGGAGGAGTGGTGATATTTTGAGAAAAATGAAGTGAATACAGGCTATTTCAAGAATAAAGTCACAATATTTCAGAAAATAATCTATACCTGCACCATAGCCTGCTGTGCATTACGTGATTGCTCTGCTTGTAGATCTCAGACCTTCTGACAGACCCAGAACCCCGTTTGGGTCTCTGAATGACAAACTTTAGGGAAGTGGCTGTACGCTGCTCTACATCGGAGGTGGAAAACCGAAACTACGGCAGAAATACACGGAGAACAAACGCATCACATCTGCCGCAGCATCTCCACAGCAGAGCGCATCCATTATAAATCTGAAGCTGCACAGCTTTTTACAGAGAGTGGACACTAAGCGACGCACAGGTCTGCTTCAGAGCTCCATGTGTTTGAGTCTGAATTTGCCATAGGCTACCGACAGAAAAGAAACTTATTCTATAGGCTAGATTATTTTTAAGACCTATGTCTATTTTAAAGGACAATTCCAGCGCAAAACAAACCTAGGGGTTAATAACAGATGTGTACCCACTCCATCGTTCTCTAGGACATATTTTCATGCTAATTGAATGTGTTTGTAGCTTGAAACAAGCTAGCACGGACCGCTGATTAGCTTACAACATTAGTATTTGGTGAACTTACACTTACAATGTTCTCAAAGCTTCGGTTAACATGTAGGGACCCTCATAATGCTACCATGGGAGTGTGGTGATATTTTGAGCCTTTTTAGTGGTATAAATAGCAATTTGTTTTTACTTTCCCTGTGCCCCGAATACTAGCGTTGTAAGCTAATCAGCGGTCCGTGCTAGTTTGTTTCAAGCTACAAACACATTCGATTAGCATGAAAACATGTCCCAGAAAACGATGGAGTGGGTACACACATCTGTTATTAACCCCTAGGTTCGTTTTGCGCCGGAATTGTCCTTTAACAGGCTGTATGCAGTATGTGCAAAGCCAAAGCACAATGAAATAAGGCAACTTATGATTTTGGGGGTTTACATAGGCTATTGTCCAGTTTCATATTTGTCAGTCAACTTTTCAAAATACATTCGGGGCTGAATCCCCGGCAAAATTGGCTGACGCCACGTCTGTTCCTCACAACAGAATTTGTCACAAGGAAGATTTATACATGAAACCCCACAAATAGAAATGATGTTCAAAGAGAACTGATTAAAAAAAAAACAATGTGAATGTTTTCTGTGTTTTAGATCATAAAGTTCCTGAGGCCTCTGGAGGAATCATTGGTGGGGCGATTGGAACCGTGATCGGGATCCTTGTCACGGTCGGGGTGGTACTGGTTATCTTGTATCTAAAAGGAATAATTGGTAGGTGCAATATAACTATTGTCCTCTTTAAACAACAACATACCAATGGAGTAGAGCTGTCAGTTTTCCTCTATACCATTCAAATATCATTTTTATTTATAAAATATTTATTTTATATAAATATTTAAATATTTACATAATATTTGAATATTTAATGCTCAAATGCAGACTGTTATAAATATGTACTACACTACTCAGGCTTATGCACGTCAATGCCCCTGTTAGCATGTGGTTGTTGTTACACATTCTGTCCACTAGAGGGACTTCTAACATCAGCCTGGCCTTGAAGGCCTGCACATTGCATTTCTGGCACGCCGCTCTTGGTTTACATTTATTTTCATTTACTGCGATTCTAGAAGTATTATGATTCGATAGTATTAAGTATTGCGATTTTCTTTTCCTTCTTTAACAAAAACAAAAGCTGAATAGTAAACGTCTAGAGACAATATATCATGAGACATTTCTAAAAACTGATTGTTTTTAAGGCCTAGTCCACACGTACACCAATAATCACTTATATAATTATACTGTGGCATATCTAAACAAAATCATCAATTACTATCGACAGTCTTAGCAATTTATCTAATGTTAGCAATTAATTAAACAAAGAAAACCGTCATTACGTAAAAAAATTAGGCAATTATTTGATGACGGACTTCACAAGGTGTTCAAAGGTCACAACTAACAGCCATCCTGTCAATCATTATGTGGAAAAGGTGTTTTTTATCCTTAATTCAGTGAACTGAAATTTGACTGAGCTCAGTCGCTCAGGTCTCACACAGTGCTGTTGAGTTTTTACCTCCCAGTTTTCTGCTTCTAAGATGCAAACAGTAAACCTTATTACATGCAGTAATAAATATATTTTCTTCTAAAATGTAATTTATAGCCAACATAACATACATGTTTTTACTGTAGGATTTCCTTCTGCATATAGATAAGCATATTTCCTCTTTTTTTCTCCTCTGCATTATTTATAAAGCCTCTGAAGACCCATAAGATTGTTGTAGGCGGCAATCTGAGACTCAATGTTTAGCCGCCGAGAGGCTGAGTAGGGGAATAACTTGGGGTGGGAAAAATAATCGATTCTTAGATGCATCGCGATTCTCTCTAAAACGATTCAATGCTTGATTCTGATAAGTTAATAATCTTTTTTTTTTATGTGTTGATTTTTAGTTAAAGGTTACTGTCTCCAGACAAGTACAAATCAGAAAACAGAGTGACTGAAAGAGGATGGGATAATGGACAACAACTTACAGTTTAGGCAAGAGTGTAGAAAAAAACACACACATGATCTAAGACATACATAAAATAAAAAACCCATATAGGCTGTTCATCTACTTTATCACATTACATCTGACACCTTCATGTCTGAAGTTGTGTCCAAAAGTCATAAACGGCTTTTAGGCAAGTGTAAAACAAGCGTGAAAAACAGCGGTCAGCAAAAACTGAGACTTCCCCCTTTAACCACCTCTCTTGGTCCCAAAACCAGCACAGGTGAACAGATATTAAACTTGGCTTCCTCCTCCCCCACCAGGTGTCTTGATTACCGTAAATGTCCTTTCAAAATAATAGAACTACACCTGGCTCTTACAACTGTTTTATTTCCTTTGTTGAAACTAAATATGTGAACAAATGTGCACACTCATCAACATGGGTAACAAGACAATTTACTATGATTTCATATGTTTTATGTTCATATGTTATAGAATTTTTTTCAGCAGTGGCAGCAGGTGGGGTGTGGGGGGGGGGGGGCCCACATCACATCACACCCCGTCACTGCAGCGTTAGCTAACGTTAGCTTCTTGTCTCATCGGGGGTCTGATAAACAGTGAATTCATCAAAGTCAGTGTGCCCAACACTATTTTCCAATAAACTGTAGCTGTCAAATTTCACGGGACCTGCGTGAGTGCAGATTTGATGTTGCGGCTTTCGTCACCGTTTATCACTTATTGAGTGAAGTAGTATTCGCCCTGTTGTTTATTTGGTAGCCATGACTTCGCGAGCGATGACGTCCTGTCACTGTTCCACTTGCTCTGCTCACCCTAGGGGGAGAGAGAGCGAATGACAGTTCGCTTGAGTTCAGTTAAGCAGACATATCTACGACTTTATCACTTTTCATAAACAGCCGAAGGAACGGTGGCGCTGGAAATTTTACCGTGGCGCACCGCCACTATGCTATCATCATAGAGGAAACACTGATGTGTGATGTCAAAAACTGTAACTGGGAGTACAACCATCTGGTACGAGTTCACGGGGAGTAAGTTACAGGTTTAACTGCCATTCCAGGGCGCTTTCACGGCTAGAAGGTTGTGAAAACATGGGTTATGGGTTGCCTGAAACGCAGCATTATAAACGAACGAGCCTACAATCTGTTAAACTAAAACTTGTGTCTGGAACGCAGCACTAGTCCAAAAACCAAAAGAAGTGAACAGATATTGTGGTGGAAGTTTTCCTCGAAGCAGCAGAGTTAGTGATATTCATGATAAAATCAAAACGAATAACGACTGTTTGAGAATTAAACCAAAGTTTGGTCTTTGAGTATTTATTTACATTTGCAAATGGAGAAAACACAGTTTCAAAGGTACACGCAGCACAACTGAAAATGTCTTTCTAACCTAAAGTCTAAACAGCCAAACATCATATAGTGAAGAAACTCCGTTAAGCCACCCCTCTAAATGTATCTCTTAGTATGGCCTGTTGGATTCACGTAGGGTACAGATTTGATCATTGGCAAATTATCAAATATGTTTTATCAATATTAATAAAGTTATGAATATGGTTATTAATAACTTTATCAAATCGACAAACAATCAAAACGGGGCACCACCCTGCAAGTCAGGGACCAATAATCAAACTGTGGAACAGTCTCATTTCTGTGAAAATCCTTTAAAAGGAATTAAAGGAAGGGGTGATTTCGAGCGCGACCCGTTCGACCAGCAATTATCACAACAAATACACTAATAATCACGTCACAATTATCAGTAGCCAATCAATAATCCTTCAATAATAAAACGTATATATATTTTACAATATCACAACCAAACAAAGCAAAAACAAAAGCAGCATGTCTTGTGGACACGTCGTCGTGTGTGTGTGTGTGTGTGTGTGTGTGTGTGTGTGTGTGTGTGTGTGTGTGTGTGTGTGTGTGTGTGTGTGTGTGTGTGTGTGTGTGTGCGTGTGTGTGAAAGAGGAGGGGGGCGGTGTCGAGATGTAGTTCTAATACAAAAACAACTCCAAAAATGGCTACTCCTGTGAGCTGCACAAAACCATTTAGCCTCAAGAGGGCGGTAGTGGTGCTGGGGGGGAGGCGGAAGAAGAAGAGCTGAAAACGGAGTGAGGGGTTGCTAGGCAACGCGGACGTTTATACCATATGCTAAATCACCTATTAGCTCTATACAAACCCCATGTGGTTAAGTTAGCAGCGTTAGCTCGGGAGCTACGTGGTTAGCTTAAATGTCCATGTGTTTGTGTTAGTAAAAGGAACAGAATAAAGGAGGAAAAGAAAAGAAACACTCTGATCTAAGTTATAGATAATGGCCAGCTCCCTCAGCCACCCAGGTCTGGACCCCACGTGTTGTTAGGACAGACTGAGACTTTTGATTTACCGAGGGAAACAGCCACTATAACCACTCTAGTGGCTAACAGCTGATTCACCGCGATTATCTCGCGGACAGTAATTAACTCTGTGAAAGGAGCGGTTTAGCAGGTAGCGCTTATGGTTTTAACCCAGCTACTTAACACAACAAAATCAAACCGTATAGTGATCAATTTATACATTCACAGCAACAGATTAGTAACCAGATATGGCCAATACATGATTAAATCAGATCACATTAATGGCACAGCGGTAGCGAACCCTTTGCTCATTAATAACAAACCAAAAACGCACTAGTTCTAACATCTGCCCAGAACTGTGTAAAGCCTTACGGTGTGCGTTGTTTGTCAGTTAAATCTCTCGCCAGAGTTTAACGATCTGTTTCGTCCAGAGCAGGAGACGATACGTGATCCCCGTCGACAAGCAAGAAACAGAACGCCGTCCTTTTCTTGAATCCAGGCTGATTAAACCCGCTGCAGATAGAGGGAATACTCGGCCAGTATTCCCTCAGATCCCCTTTATATATCAGACCGATATAAAATTGTCCCAGCTCAACTCGACCAGCGAGGTGACGCTGGCTAGCTAGTCCGGACTAGTGCTTCCTGTCAGCAACCGGGGGTTACCGTGAAAGACGAACAAACACACGCCCCGACAGCTTTTATCCTTCCACCGCCTCCTAGTGGCGGGGTGGTGCATTCAAAGACCCGGCAGCCAATGGGAAAGCTGCAACTTTGTCACAGGTGTGAAGCAGTTCTTTGTCTCACCACCAGTCTGCCTTGCCTAGCATGTGGTGAAGGTAGAATCTCCATCTTGCCGACTCTGCCTGTAGGAGTGAAACTGGCTTTGGGATTCACATGTAGGCCAAGATCCTTTGTCTTGCCTTCCCTGTGTCTCTGCAGTCAGCTCAGTCTGAGCCAAATCACTGTTTAACCAGCTTCTTGGTCCTCAACAGGCCATAGTTGAAAAGAGACATCATTAACAGTCACACCATTGTCTCACCTTCCCCTCTGCTCCTGTTCTTTTCATTAGCCTAAACAACAGTTTATCTCAGGAGGCAGAAGGAGACACGGTTTGTGGCCTTCTCGACTTCGCCTGCTAAAAAGTCAACAATGTGAGAAGGTTCAAACTAGTAAAACTAAATAATTCTACTGGGCTATAGTTCACGGTTGCCAACTATTTCACTTGGAGCCTTTTGAATCTACACATGAAGAAGCTAAATCTTGTGGCGTTACAAAACAATCATTAAACCAATGGTTAATATCATTAAACAAATGGTTAAAATAAAATTTGCCACCACAATATTACTTTGCTTCCTCCGCCCCCACCAGGTGCCTTGATTACTATAAATATTCTTTCAAAATAATAGAACTACACCTGGCTCTTACAATTGTTTTATTTACTAAATATGTGAAAAAATGTGCACACACATCAACATGGGGAACAAGACAATTTACTTTGATTTCATATGTTTTTTTTCTCTGTCGTGCAGCTGGCCCTTATCAATGCTTTATTTTCCCCCTCTGAATATCAAACACTTAGGGCCCTATTTTAACGATCTGAAACGCAAGTATCAAACGTGAAACACAAGTATCTTTGTGGTTGGATCTCGGGCGCTGTTGCTATGATACCGGTGGGATAAATGACTCTTGTGCCCGATGCAAATCTAAAATGGGTTGGTCTGAAGTAGCTAGGTGTGTTTGGGCGTAACATGCAATAAACCAATCAGAGCGTCATCTCTCATTCCCTTTAAGAGCAGGTGCGCTTGTTCCATGACGGATTGCTATTATGACGGCGGATTTGCCTGGCGCACGCCGGAGTGTCCAATCCCACCGTAGTTCAACATCACGTCTCCTTAAGTCCTCTAATATTTCCTGATTTATGTCATCAACACATCCATGATTCATGGACATGTTGTGTAAAACACAACAAGCCACAAAGAATGCTGGGACTCTTTGAGGATTGTACTGTAAAGTTCCTCCTGACCTTTCCAAACACCTGAAGCGCATTTTCAGTAATATTTTTCTGCAAAAATGGGAACTGCTGCGTGTAGATGTGAGAAGCAAAGTGTATGCGCGTTGTGCACACGCTACATTATGGCCAAGCATGCGCCCCTAAAATAGCATCTGAATAACGCGCTACTGACTTTAGACTAGCTCCACTGACTTTAGACTAGCGCCACTGACTTTAGACTAGCGCCACTGACTTTAGACTAGCTCCACTGACTTTAGACTAGCGCCACTGACTTTAGACTAGCGCCACTGACTTTAGACTAGCGCCACTGACTTTAGACTAGCGCCACTGACTTTAGACTAGCTCCACTGACTTTAGACTAGCGCCACTGACTTTAGACTAGCTCCACTGACTTTAGACTAGCTCCACTGACTTTAGACTAGCTCCACTGACTTTAGACTAGCACCACTGACTTTAGACTAGCTCCACTGACTTTAGACTAGCGCCACTGACTTTAGACTAGCACCACTGACTTTAGACTAGCTCCACTGACTTTAGACTAGCTCCACTGACTTTAGACTAGCTCCACTGACTTTAGACTAGCTCCACTGACTTTAGACCAGGTTTTTCCTGGTCTGTGGCGGAATTGTATTCTGAAACTGCAGAATAGCACCAGGGAACCTTTGCGCCTGAACACGCCTCCTCTTTTCGCTGAACCGCCCCCTGGAGTGCAAATTCATTCCCTAATTTACCGACGTGCGTCTGTGGAGGGAAAAGTCCGCTGTGCGCCGGGTGCAAAATATAAGAATCAGAAATACTTTAATAATCCCAGGGGGAAATTATTTTTTGTTACCACTCCAGGTATACCAACAACAAATAAAAAAACAACATATATTATCAAGACTTTTAACATATATATAATAAAAACAAATATACAGTAATAATATATAAAAATATGAAATGTACTTTGTTAATGTGCAAATAGTGCAATAAAAAGAGAAATGATTGTCTATGTTTGAGATGAGATGATTACAGAGAGGGGGTGTGTGACTCTCTGAGGGAGGTGTTGTAAAGTTTAATGACCACAGGCAGGAAAGATTTCCTGTGGCGCTCTGTGGTGAATCTGGGTGAGAGGAGTCTTCTGCTGAAGGTGCTCCTCTGCTGGGCCAGTGTGTCGTAGAGAGGGTGTGAGACATTATCCAAGATGGACAGAAGCCTGGACAGCATCCCCCTCTCCGCCACGGTCGTCAGTGCGTCCAGCTCCTCCCCCACGACATCACCAGCCCTCCTGATCAGTTTGTTCAGTCTGTTGGTGTGTGCGACCTTCATCCCACTGCCCCAGCACGTGACGGCGAAGAAGATAGCACTGGCCACAACAGACTGATAGAACATCCTCATAGGAAATAGGAATGATACATGCATCGGTGTACAAAGGCAATTGCGCTGAGTGCAAGACAGACCAAACAGCTGATAATGGTCGGTTTAGATTCTGTTAGATTCTGTGAGTAAGTTGATGACAGATCAAGATGAAACCTGGATGTTGTCTGATGTGTGCCCTGCAGGCCGCTGTCTCTGGAACACCGCTGTACAACTAAACACACTTTGCTTTTCTTCTTCTGTGTGTGTGTGTGTGTGTGTGTGTGTGTGTGTGTGTGTGTGTGTGTGTGTGTGTGTGTGTGTGTGTGTGTGTGTGTGTGTGTGTGTGTGTGTGTGTGTAGGCAATAACGGGCGGTAACAATGGCGCAGTCATGTACCTAACTGTCCTCCAGGGTGAGTGTTTTCCTCTCTTTTCCATAAATCTGACAGCTGATGGCCGATGCTTCTTTCAGACAGTCACCATGAATCCTCTTGGCTTCCCGGGTGCTTGCAGGGGACGGGAGCTACTTTAGGTCTGCACCCTCAACATTACTGGGGGCTAAGTTATGTGGAACGATGTGACAGTTATCGAGGCATAGTATCGCTTTTTCTTTTAAAGCCAACCCCCCCTCTCCCCCCCGATAACCCTCGCCCTCTAAGCCCTCTTCGTCGCATGCCGCGCGTACAGATACTCGCGCCGGGCGGATGGTTAAGCCTATATTAGAGGAGTTGTTTCAGATACTTCCCTATATTTAATACTGTAGGTATTAAAATATTATAGGTTCAAATATTATAAATATTGTTTTATAACTATTAATAGGTTTAAAGGAATTAATGGAAATACTTCTCTATGGTTCTTAGATTATTTCTAAAGAGACGCACACACCCTGTATTTATAAATATTATGTTCAAAATTATAAACAGGTTCAAGAAGAATTAGTTGAAATACTTTCCTATGATTTTTTAGATTATTTTTAGAGAGACACACATCCCCCGCACTGGCGGGATCTCGCCGCAGTGGAAACCCGGATGAGCAGACAAGAGGCTTTAGATTTGACAACCTAGATGTCCCCGTATGTGAAATACACAGCACACAGAAGATCTTTATAACCAAACAATTACAATTGATTACTCACACTCGAACAGCCACTTCTGCCTTGGTCACAGAGGTTTCCGCTCGGCTGGAGGATCAAAGGTCTGCTTGTCAGGTCGGTCCCCGGGGTTGCTGCAAACCGCACGGCTAAAGAGGAGGCCACCACTTCTCCTTTGGAGGGGGTCCCTGGTCACTCAGGCAAATGGCAAAAAGGAAGAAAAAAGGAAAAAAGGGAAAGAGTCTTCTAAAAGAGCAAAAAAAGACTCACAGGAGCTTTTGGGTCACCTTGCTCAAGACGAACACAGGTGGTTTTATTATTTATTTTATAAAAAAGCAAAAAGTTAACAAGCAAACAAAATAAATGAAAAATGAACAGAGTTCAGTCACTCAAAAATTACTCACTCAAAAAGTCTTGGTCAAAAACAGAAAACGAACCCAAGGGATCGAGCGAGCGCGGGCGAGCTTCTTTTTTTCCTTGGTCCCCCAAGGAGGTTCCTCTCAGCCCTTTTCCTGGCCATCCAGGGAGGTACTGAACCCCTGTGCTGAGAGCACTAGGAGTCTGGTGCTGCCCAAAAAAAGAGGCACTTTGACTTGCAAAGCTTCTCTTTTTATACACAATTCATCCCCCTCCCTTCATAGATGCAGCTTGGGGGTGATCAACCACTTTATATGACCTTACATGGTAATACAGTCTTAAAGCAAGAATCAGGTTGGATATACGTAAAACCATCTCATATGACGATATTTCCTTTATACATATGCATGTTGCTATCTAACATAGAATCTAACTGCTCACTTCAACTGCATTGATCAATAGGTCAGAGCAGTAACCTTTTTCACCTCTTGTATGCATCAAGAGCCTAACCCCTCATGTATACAGGGCCCCAACAGCACTTCCTCTTTCCAGCTGTGCAGGTTCAGATAGACAGTTGCACAAAGCTACTTGTGCATCTGAGGCCTCTTGCAGACACTTCCTCTTCATGACTGCAGGGTCAAATAGGCAGCTTTACACAGTAACTCACACTAAAATGTCTCTAAGCATGTTTATGGTAATATCAGTAACACAAAAACTTAGCATGATCATATTTCTAAAGGCACATCAGTACTCACACACCAAAATCAAAGGCAGTATTATAGTTTCAAGAGCAAAAATATATTTTAGCTGTTTTTGGGTTAACTCATGTCAAAAGCAGAAGCACAGTCTCCACTGTTCTTGAGCTGATACATTTCAAAAGCAGAAGTATAGTTTTAGCTGTCTTTTGGATTAATACAAATACATTTCAAAAGGCAAAAATATTTCAAAAAGCAGGAATATAGTTTTTAATTGTTTTTTGGATTTTCACATACTCTCGTTCAACAGTTACAGAAGCTATTGTTAACAATCGAGTTTCCCTGGTACTGAGCCTCGCCTCTAAAGGCTCTGACACACCAACCCAACGGCCAACCCTCGGCAGAAAAGACAGTTTCTGATTGACCAGTCTCCCCGAGTCGGTCAAAATATAGATAAGCTGACAGCATATTTCCATGTGTTGATGTTTGCATTATTTATAAAGCCTCAGAAATCCCATAAGATTGTTTGACTTACTTTGTTGGAAATAAATATGTGAGAAAGTGCACACAAGTTATCAACATGGGGAATAAGACAATATACTATGATTTCATGGTTTTTCTCTACCATGCAGCTGGCCCTTATAACCCTAAAAATTTGAAAATGAAATGTTTTTTTAGTTTTATTTTCATTTCCGAATATCACTTTAAGTCGTACTGCTGTAACATAAAGACGTTAGGTTGTCTTCAAATTGATTCAGTATTTGAACAGTGAATTCAAACGCTGTGTTAAAGTTCACTAGACTCAGCCAATGAAAAGACTCATTAATTATAATAATTACAGTCTGTAATAACATTGTCTTTATTTACAGGAGCTCGCAGAGGCAGCCAAGGTAACTACTTTATTTCTCTTAAAGTCTTGTGAAGTTCATTGTTCAGACTCACTGTGCACTCAAGCCTATGACTACAGCTGTAACAATTCAAAAAAACGTTTTGCTGGACAATTAATCATCTCAGAAATAATTGTCTCTTATAGTCAAATAATAAAAACATTTTATATTTATTACTTTTTCAAACAAATTAAAGTTTAAATGAATCCCAGGATACATCTTTTGTTATTTATCACAGTTATGGGACCCAGATACGCAGGTACACACCCTATAAAGTAAACCACGCCTCTTTATTATCATAAAACATTGTATTTTTTTTTTAAGATAATTTTTTTGGGGCATTTCTGCCTTTTAAAGCTACATTGTGTAAGAATTTCTCCCATGTAGTGTTGAGATCATATATCACAATCAACTCTCTCTCACCACGCAGTACTGCAGCTACAGTAGCCTTCACGCTTCAAAAAGCGAAGGTGTACAAAAGGCCGTCTAACAGCCGTTATTGTTGAAGTTCATACGTTCTCTTAATACATCCACGAGTTCATGTCGGAGAGTGGCGCGGTCACCACGAGCGGACACGCGCGTCACCCGACGGAAAGGAGAGAGAAAGAAAAGGAGACTGCAGCAGTCCAGAGGATAATTAAGTAGTTGGGATTTGGTGTGTGCCTCCAAAGCAGCTCCAATGTTCACTCTTTTTCCGGTCTCTTGCTCTTTTCAATATTAGTTTTTTTTTTCTCGGGGCGAAGAAGAAGAAGACTCCTGTTCCTGAAATTTGGATTTTGAATATGTGTCGTCCTCCATGCTTCCTTCTTCAAACTTGCCTGTATGTCCCTTACCGGCTAACGTTTTTCAAGATGGCGCATCATTATGGAGCGTCTACCTCAGTTCATGCGAACGCAAATGTAAAATTCCAAGCTAATAGGAATTGATGGTGGAGGTAAATATTCATAAAAAAAGGACAAGTTTGTGAACGGGCAACACAGATTTTGATAATGAACAACTACAAACATTACACACTGGACCTTTAATCACCAGAACAGCATGAAAGGGGGAAGAGAGAGAGAGAGGGAAGACTTGCAGGAAACCTGTCGCACGTCGGATTCAAACCCGCGACTTCTGCGCCAGGGAATAAACCTCTTCATACACGAAGCTCTACCAACTGAGCTCATTCCCATCAATAAAACACAAAACATTAATCATTAACAAAAAACAGCTTGTTCAATTTCTCTGGCTTGAGACAGCTACAGCCCAGGATGTTTGGAGTTGATATGGCAACAAGTGACCGTAGCCGCTAGAATCAAACAGCTGATGAAATTTGCTCCGACATAAAGAGGTGTTCTCGATCCAGATCAAACTGAAAGTCCGAAACTTCGGACCAAACGAGGTGGGTGTGAAAGCCCCCTTAGCCCGTTTTGTAGATTCTACGATAACATTCGTACATAGTAAGAAAAATCTATTATATCTATTATAAATAACTGTCTAACCGCAATTTTTTATCTGTGGAACACCACTGTTCAACTAAACAGACTTTTCTTTTCTTCACAGGATCTCTCAACAGCGCTTCCACTGGCAGTTCCAGTGGTGGTTCTAGTAAGTATCTTTGTCCACAGAATGAATTTTCCCACGTTGTCCTGTGTGTGTGTCTGTGTGTGTGTGGGGGAGGGGGGGGGGGCAATAACGACGGTAACAATGACCCAGTCGTGTACCAACCTGTCCCCCAGGGTGAGTGTTTTCCTCTCTTTTTCCATAAATCTGACAGCTGATGGCCAATGCTTCTTTCAGACAGTCACCCAGCCTCTTGGCTTCCCGGATGCTTGCAGGGGACAGGAGCTACTTTAGGACTGGAACTACTTTAGAACTGGAACTACTTTAGGACTGGAGCTGCTTTAGGACTGGAACTACTTTAGGACAGGAGCTACACTTTGGAACTGTACCTTAGGGTAGTACGCCAGCGTTTCTTGACTGGAACTACTTTAGGACAGGAGCTACTTTAGGACTGGAACTACTTTAGGACAGGAGCTACTTTAGGACTGGAACTACTTTAGGACAGGAGCTGCTTTAGGACTGGAACTACTTTAGGACAGGAGCTACTTTAGAACTGGAACTACTTTAGGACAGGAGCTACTTTAGGACTGGAACTACTTTAGGACAGGAGCTACTTTAGGACTGGAACTACTTTAGGACAGGAGCTACTTTAGAACTGGAACTACTTTAGGACAGGAGCTACTTTAGGACTGGAACTACTTTAGGACTGGAACTACTTTAGGACGGGAGCTACTTTAGGACGGGAACTACTTTAGGACAGGAGCTACTTTAGGACTGGAACTACTTTAGGACTGGAACTACTTTAGGACGGGAGCTACTTTAGGACTAGAACTACTTTAGGACGGGAACTACTTTAGGACGGGAGCTACTTTAGGACTAGAACTACTTTAGGACGGGAGCTACTTTAGAACTGGAACTACTTTAGGACGGGAGCTACTTTAGGACTAGAACTACTTTAGGACTGGAACTACTTTAGGACGGGAGCTACTTTAGGACTAGAACTACTTTAGGACAGGAGCTACTTTAGAACTGGAACTACTTTAGGACGGGAACTACTTTAGGACTGGAACTACTTTAGGACTAGAACTACTTTAGGACTGGAACTACTTTAGGACGGGAGCTACTTTAGAACTGGAACTACTTTAGGACAGGAGCTACTTTAGGACTGGAACTACTTTAGGACAGGAGCTACTTTAGGACGGGAGCTACTTTAGGACTGGAACTACTTTAGGACGGGAACTACTTTAGGACGGGAGCTACTTTAGGACTGGAACTACTTTAGGACGGGAACTACTTTAGGACGGGAGCTACTTTAGGACTGGAACTACTTTAGGACAGGAGCTACTTTAGGACTGGAACTACTTTAGGACAGGAGCTACTTTAGAACTGGAACTACTTTAGGACAGGAGCTACTTTAGGACTGGAACTACTTTAGGACTGGAACTACTTTAGGACGGGAGCTACTTTAGGACTGGAACTACTTTAGGACTGGAACTACTTTAGGACGGGAGCTACTTTAGGACTAGAACTACTTTAGGACGGGAACTACTTTGGGACGGGAGCTACTTTAGGACTAGAACTACTTTAGGACGGGAGCTACTTTAGGACTGGAACTACTTTAGGACTGGAACTACTTTAGGACTGGAACTACTTTAGGACGGGAGCTACTTTAGGACTGGAACTACTTTAGGACTGGAACTACTTTAGGACGGGAGCTACTTTAGAACTGGAACTACTTTAGGACGGGAGCTACTTTAGGACTAGAACTACTTTAGGACTGGAACTACTTTAGGACGGGAGCTACTTTAGGACTAGAACTACTTTAGGACAAGAGCTACTTTAGAACTACACTTTACTGGGGCCGGGGAACTACTTTAGGACTGGAACTACTTTAGGACTAGAACTACTTTAGGACTGGAACTACTTTAGGACGGGAGCTACTTTAGGACTGGAACTACTTTAGGACGGGAGCTACTTTAGGACTGGAACTACTTTAGGACTGGAACTACTTTAGGACGGGAGCTACTTTAGGACTGGAACTACTTTAGGACTGGAACTACTTTAGGACGGGAGCTACTTTAGGACTGGAACTACTTTAGGACAGGAACTACTTTAGAACGGAACTACTTTAGGACGGGGAGCTACTTTAGGACCGGGAACTACTTTAGGACCGGAACTACTTTGGGGCCGGGGGCGAGGGGCGGGGAGCTACTTAGACTGGAACTACTTTAGGGCGGGACTACTTTAGGACGGAGCTACTTGAGGACGGGAGCTACTTTAGGACTGGAACTACTTTAGGACTGGAACTACTTTAGGGCCAGGGAACTACTTTGGGACGGAGCTACTTGAGGACGGGAGCTACTTTAGGACTGGAACTACTTTAGGACTGGAACTACTTTAGGACGGGAGCTACTTTAGGACGGGAGCTACTTTAGGACAGGAACTACTTTAGGGCTGGAACTACTTTAGGACAGGGAGTACTTTAGGACGGGAGCTACTTTAGGACAGGAACTACTTTAGGGCTGGAACTACTTTAGGACGGGAACTACTTTAGGACGGACACTTTACTATAGGAAGGGAGCTACTTGGGACGGGAACTACTTTGAGGACGAGACTACTTTAGGACTGGAACTACTTTAGGACGGGAACTACTTTAGGGCCGGGGAGCTACTTGAGGGCGGAGTACTTTTAGGACTGGAACTACTATAAGGACGGGGAACTACTTTGGGACGGGAGCTACTTTAGGACGGGAACTACTTTAGGACTGGAACTACTTTAGGACTGGAACTACTTTAGGACGGGAACTACTTTAGGACTGGAACTACTTTAGGACTGGAACTACTTTAGGGCCAGGGAACTACTTTAGGTTGGAGCTACTTAGGGGCCAGGAACTACTTTAGGACTGGAACTACTTGAGGACAGGGAGCTACTTTAGGACTGGAGCTACTTTAGGACGGGAACTACTTTAGGACTGGAACTACTTTAGGACTGGAACTACTTTAGGACGGGAACTACTTTAGGACTGGAACTACTTTAGGACTGGAACTACTTTAGGACGGGAACTACTTTAGGACTGGAACTACTTTAGGACGGGAGCTACTTTAGGACTGGAACTACTTTAGGACTGGAACTACTTTAGGACTGGAACTACTTTAGGACGGGAGCTACTTTAGGACTGGAACTACTTTAGGACTGGAACTACTTTAGGACGGGAACTACTTTAGGACGGGAGCTACTTTTGGACGGGAGCTACTTTAGGACTGGAACTACTTTAGGACTGGAACTACTTTAGGACTGGAACTACTTTAGGACGGGAGCTACTTTAGGACTGGAGCTACTTTAGGATGGGAACTACTTTAGGTCCACATAATGTAAAATGATGACATAGTGTCTGAGTTATACATAAAATCTATCTTGTGAGAAAATCTAATCTAGAGAAACAAGATATGAAGGCCTGTAACAATTATTAAATAACTGTCTAACCGCAATTTTTTATCTGTGGAACACCACTGTTCAACTAAACACACTTTTTTTTTGTTTGCAGGATCAGTTGAATCTCTCAACAGCAATCGGAGTCATAACACTGGTAAGTATCTTTGTCCACAGAATGAATTTTCCCACGTTGTCGTCTGCCCCCCCTCCTCCCCTTGTCTTACGTGTGTGTGTGTGTGTGTGTGTGTGTGTGTGTGTGTGTGTGTGTGTGTGTGTGTGTGTGTGTGTGTGTGTGTGTCCGACCAATCACAGACCTTAACTTCTAACACCAGCACCATCGACCAGCTGTAGCTCTCTCTGCTCACCGTCCCTGCTCAGCTCCCCTCCATCGAGTCCGGCCGCCAGCCAGTCTCTTCACCACGGCGGGAGGAGGACAAACTGCGGAGATTACTAACAGTTTGGACAGTCTTGTTTCTTCACGTTTTTATCTGTTTCTACTGGTTGAAAAAGATTGGATTCGGACTTAAGCTGCATCGTATCAGAGCTAAGGTAAACACTGATAAGCTAGCGCCAGCTCCATGGTTACTTCCATTCCTCCTGGCGAGTCCCCACTTCCCTGCAAAATGTCCTCGTTATTTAGGAATGCAAACAAAGATGTTGCTGACCTTAAGGAAGATGTTCGTCGGCTTTCCGAGGACTTAAAGGCCAAAGACGCCTTGTTAACCGCCTGCCTGGACGTGGCTCATGAACCGTTGCTCCGGATCTCAACCCTCTCAGCGGCCCTCCAGGATCCAGCGCCTAGGGATCCATCTGCCTGCCAGCGTCCATCAAGGCGTCCTGGACTGAGGTGGTTTGCGGCCAAAAGTAAGTTGTATCAGCCAATCAGAATGTCTGTAGCTCTTCCTGTTGCAGGAAGAATGGCAGTGCATGAGATAGGAGAAAGACGTTACTGAGCCAGTGAGCGAAACAAAAGTAGCAAACAGTGTTTTAAGCTCTCATATTTTATTTTCTTAAGTGTTTTATGTTACATTCTGTCTACACAGGTAGACTGGTTTATTTTGCCGTTATTTAGCAAGTTTAGCAAAAGTTAGAAGTGTGAATGTTCGAATGCTTGAAGCCATGTTAAGGGGTTTTTACACTAGACGCATCCAAGGTGGCGCGTGACATCGTGACGTCAAAATTACGTAACATCCGGCCGACGCGTCCAATTTATGGCGCGCTAGCCGAGGTCGCGCACGGCTCTTTTCTTTTCAGCGGTGCACGACAAAGCGGAAACAGGAGGCCTGAACGAGTTTGCCGACAACCGGATGACAGGACTCTCAGAGTGACTGCAGGTCTCTCTGGTAAACTTACTGGGTTAAGATGAGTTCTTTTATGGTGAATGAAAGGCTTGATCTGACGAAGTAGCTCATCCAATCAAATCGAAGCATTGACGGCAATGCTGCTGCCAGTTCTGCCGTTGTTTACCTTTGTCTTCTTCTTCTAGTCCATAGAAAGAGCAACGTCGGTAGCCTTTGCTCATTAGCGCCACCTCTGTTCAGGAGAAGACTGCAGCTAGTGTCGCGACCACCACGGTGATCCCATGACGTCACATTTGTATGCGCCAGCTGGGCTGCGTCTAGTGTATAAAACGCTTTATACACTGCAAGCAGACGGTAAAGATGGCAAGCCTCCCGTGAGAAAATCCTCAACCGACAATCACATTGCATCCGTGTGGTTCACCAGCGTGCTGTGCAAGGACACCAACTCATTCATCCCGGTTGCGGTAGGACTGGTCTGCAACAATTCTTTGATACGAGTGGAGTTTGATGGACTTGGGATCTCGGTAAGAGCGGACTCACTGTAAACCGATAACGCTTTTTCTTCTGCGTCACATCACGCAGGATTTGTATGGACTGCACAACGTGGTCGCTAGCAAGAGTTTGCACTTGTTGAAAAGAGACTCATTTTGTTGAACTGTGAATGTTATATTTGATTTTACATCACTTGTTATTTTCCATGTAGCCTATTGGCCAAACTGGCAAATGGGTTTTGATATTGCAAAAGCTTAGTTCAGTAGCTCACTGGTGTAGCAGGTTAATAGGGAAATAACAGAGATTCTAAAATATCCCTAGATAAGCTGAAATAAGAATTTATGACTAACTAAGATTAGAACTAGAACTTAAAGAGTTAACTCAAGATAATAGAAACTAAATAGCAAATTCTATTCTTGAAACCAAATAAGTTGAGTCAAACTGAAAATAAGAAAAATAGTATTTAATTTCTTTTCATTCCAAGAAAAGGGCAAAACTTGAATACGGTAGATTGCATTTAAATGCAAAGATGGTGTCTATGTTATGTAAATTGTTTATGTGAACTGTGTTATTGGTACCATTTATTATTTATATCTGCTTCTAAATTCTTTCTATTTCTTCATATAAACAAGCTGGCATTTACTTACTTTTTGGTCTGGGTATTATTATTATTTAGCCACAAACTGCTCCTCTGAACCTAGATCCTGGTCCTAACTTATCTAC
The DNA here is from genome assembly GCF_010015445.1 of Perca fluviatilis. Classification (NCBI taxonomy): domain Eukaryota; kingdom Metazoa; phylum Chordata; class Actinopteri; order Perciformes; family Percidae; genus Perca; species Perca fluviatilis. Next base: position 32,567,291 of record NC_053124.1, read on the forward strand.
TACTCGTAGTAAGTGCTACACTATCATGAGAGTGAACGCACAAAGCGAGACTTTAACCTTCTCACTGATGCTTTAAAGAGCACTGGGAAGTCGTTTTTTATTTCGGGCCCACTTCCATCTCTAGGTCGCGGAGTAGGCCTTAGACGACTTAGCAGTCACACCTGGCTTCAGTTTACGTGCAGCCTCCACAATATAGGTTTTATTGACAGTTTTAATCTGTTTTGGGAATGTGGTGTAATGGCAAATTTACATTTAAGCATGATTCTTTATATGTTTGTCTTATTTTCTTTTCTATTAGCTTTCTCTCACAATGCTGAAAGGGAGTTTATCTCATTTCCATTCTGATTATAACTAAGTTACAATCACAAAGTCTGGAACATAATGTGAGCACTGTTTGTCTAAACCGATAAATGGGTACAAGGTCACAGACTACGTTTACAAGCTGTCAATTTTCGGATTATGGTCATGTTAAGGTCACTATTCGGGTTTCTGAAACATTCGGAATAACCCGTTTACATGCGTGAGCAGAGAGAGTTACTCCTGTATACATGGAATTTGTAATCAATTGGCAATATCCCAATGTAAACGGCGACGCACGGTTAGCGTAACTTTTCGGTCACCTTCTTATAAATCTCACTATCTCGGTACTTTCTGCCGTCAACAAAAGACATCATATTCATGGTTTTCACCACACTAATAAAGAAATTGGTTTCCTCCTCGCTCCAAAAGTGTGGTGCTGTGCTGCGTCTCGCCATGTTTACCTCTACTTCTTGTTTACTTCTGGTATACTGCGCGCAGGTTTTCTGGCGCATACAAGAAGTTCCTCTACTCAAAAGACCAAGATTCCTTGCAAATAGAACATGCGCAGAACACAAATCAATGTTCCTTTTGATGGGGATATGCCGATAGGCGTGTACATGACCAAAATTTTGGGTTAGAAAAGGGGTAACCCAGGTAGCAGATTCGGGTTTTTAAAAACAGGAATATGAGCATATTCGTGTTTTTTACATGGCCGTGCGCGACCGGGTTATTGCTAATATTCCGGTTTTGAACGGGTTATTGGCTGCTTGTAAACGTAGTGAGTGTAAACTCACTCTGCCTATTCTTTTTTGCCAAATCTTTCTCTGCCTATTCAGTTTTCCCATGCCAGTTGAGATGTAAGGGGCATGTGACCTCAATGTGAAAGTAGGGCAGAGGGGAAAGAAAACAAATTGGCTCCGAGATGTCTCTTGTGTTTCTCGATTGTCTTCATGTGTATCAGATTGCCTGTAGAAAATGCAGAGTCATGATAAGCCAAGTGCATGTGCTGTCACTCTAAAGATGTATTTAAGCTCAATGTTCCTGTTCACTCATTGAAGAAACTTTTCCACACTGGGCTGCTGTCTTTTGTGAAATTTATGTTCTTCCTATATTTGCAAATATATTTTTAATAAAATACAAAAACCTCACTTGGTTTAGTCTTTGACTGTCTTATTTGTTTCACTTTACTAAACTGTAACTGTAAACAGTGGCTCGCTATTTGGCAGGGATGGGATTCATCCCTATATCAGTCCCTCCAGAAAAACGTGATTATGCGAGCGCATAATTCAACGCATAATCAGCCAAAGTCCACATATCTATGCGGGGGGGGGGGCATTTTTTCAAATATGTCGCACTTTCACTGCATAAATTGCCGATTTCCGCGCAAAATATGCAGGGCTTGCATGATTTCATAATCCCCACATTTTCATTGCAAAAAAGTCCCATAATACATCTTAGCAGAAAGTTGAAAAAATGTTGGGGGGGATCACTTTTTTTTCTCTTTTTCATCAAACCGCAGTTTTTGCAAGTTCCCGCAGTTTCATCGTGTGCCGCAACGTGCCGCATAATCAAGGATTTTTGCCCTGCAACAATCACAAAAAAACTCAGACACAGACTCATGATTTGATTTATTGGTTTATTTAGAAGGGGACAGTGCAATTTCATAAAACACATGAACAAACATGGTTAAAAAAGCCAGAATTAGCCAAAAGGCTATTTTTCATCTGTAGTCCCCTGGCCAAGATGTAAAAGAAGTATTATGATTGATGATTTACTGTTTACATTTTGTGGACATGTGCACACATGACTTCCCAGTCATGCTCTTCCATGGGCAGATGCCTCATGCCCCAGTCAAGCTCTTCTTCCTCTACAAATCAACCCTTATCTCTAGGGTAATCTTAATCTTACCCTTATCTTTCTTCAAGAGCGCCCCCTTCAGGCCCCTCTTGTCTGACTGCTCAAATAACCCTGCTAGCCCACAGACCAGCTCCATCATTCATTAATTGTCTTAGAAATAATTGCAATTAACAAAATAATAATAAAATAAAATAGTCATTACTTTTTCAAACAAATTAAAGTTTAAATAAATCCCAGGATACATCTTTTGTTATTTATCACAGTTATGGGACCCAGATACGCAGGTACACACCCTATAAAGTAAACCACGCCTCTTTATTATCATAAAACATTGTATTTTTCTTTTTAAGATTATTTTTGGGGCATTTCTGCCTTTTAATCACCAGGGCCCAGTTTTTCAAAAAATGTAATCAGGTTCAAATTGATACGGATTTGGAAATCCCAAGTTTTGCTATCCAGGATCACCTGATCCATCTTACTTTTATGCTAGTTTTTTAAAGGAAAATTGGATTGGATCACTGTGATCCAAATACCAAATTTCAGGATTACCAAATCCTGTTTACCAGAGCCTTAAATGGAGCCAACAGTGTAGCCTACTGGCTTAGCAAAGAACAACAGGTAGGCAAAATACCGGTGGCCACAAATAGCCATTGTTTGTTTTAATTTTAATAAACAGAAACACTGTAATAAACAGAAACATTTTACATTCCTTTTTTGTTATTATGTTGTTTTTATATATGTCATTAGATGTGACATGCTTCAAATATGCTTCAAATATGAAGAAATGTATATATCATCAGTAAACATTGATTTTGTGATCATTCACATTCTCTCATTTTATTTGGTTCGAAAAATCACAACTGAATCCACCCTTCTGATGGGATCAGGATAATCCTTTTTTTTTTTTTATCAAATAGATCCCAAACCAAATTCAAGGTTTTGAAAAAACCCAAAGAGCAGGTTTGATCCAGATCAAATGTAAGATCGGAAAACCCATTTCCAAGATTTGATCCAATCCGTGATCCGAGATCCCACTGGATTACTTTTGAAAAACTGGGCCCAGAACAGCATGAAAGGGGAGAGAGAGAGGAGGAAGACATGCAGGAAACCTGCCACAGGTCGGCTTCGAACCCACGACCTCTGCGACAGGGAATAAACCTCTTCATATGGGCGCGCGTTCTACCAACTGAGCTCATTCCCATCAATAAAAAACAGAGCTGAAATTTGGTCTGACATAAAGAGGTGTTCTCGATCCAGATCAAACTGAAAAGTCTGAAAGTTCGGACCCAACAAGGTGGGTGTGAAAGCCCCATTAGCCCGTTTTGTAGATGCTACGATACCATTCATACATGGTAAGAAAAATCTAGAGAAACAATGAAGGCCTGTAACAATTATTAAATAACTGTCTGACCGCAATTTTTTTTATTTCTGGAACACCACTGTAGCCAGCCAGCCAGTTGCTTCAGCTGCAAAACCCCACCTTCTTCCTGGACTACGATTCCCAAAGTGCACCAGTGTGTGTCTCCTCTCCGGAGGCCTTCGAGGACTTCGGACAGGCAGGAGGATGAGCAGGAGTTATCTCAGGACACTTTACAGATAGAGTAGGTCTAGACCACACTCTATAATTTACAGAGATCCAACAAAAAGCAGCACTTTCTACCGTCCAAAATCACCAATAAATGCTTCTAAAACAAATATAGTTAAACATTTTTTTTAAAAGCTGGCAGGGTAACATGGTTCACTCCACAGGATTATAACGTAAAACAGACGCTGGCAGCTTCTAAAAAGTGTGGAAGGACAAAACAGGCACCTGACCAAGCATCGCTTTTTGACGATGGGAGTGAGAATGTGTTGGCTCTAGAGAGGTCCTCTCGTGTGTTAAAGGGGTGATATAATGGTTATATACGGTATTTCACGCTGTTCCTTAAGGTCTCCTAATAGGGTATGTAACATTGGTTGGGCTGAAAATGACTCTTTTGCTGTTTTTTTTGGCCCTAATGCTACCCTGTTAAATGGGACTGGACTGAAACGAGAGTTTTTCTGCCTTATATGGTCTGCTCATGAATATTTCAATGAGCTGCATGCTGATTGGTTGAGCTTAGCACACACACACACACACACACGTTCCCCTCTACGCTCCCCTCTAGACGGTAAAGCCAAATGAGAAGGAGTTGGGAAGTTGACATCAACTTTTAGCTTTGTTCAGATTCGCCCGTTTTCAGAAGCAGTTTCAAATTGAGAGATTTGCAGAGGAGAGGGGTGTCAATGGGATTTTGAGCTTCTATGTATGTCCTATTTACCCAGCAAACTGTCATTTTTCAACTATGACAGGGTAAAATCGGTTTTGCATTCTATCACCCCTTTAAATTACCTAAAGGCATCTGGAGGTTTGACTACAAGCTTGGAAAAGAGGGGAGGGGTATTCAGTTGGTTTCAATCTGCATCCTCGCTGCAAGATACCACTAAATCCTACACACTGCTCCTTCTGAGGTCGAGCGCGTCGTATACAACGCCAAACGGCACTTCTGATTCATAACTTAATAACTTTATAATAATAACTAGTAGAAACATAAAGTCTTTTGGAGCTAAAAGCTAACAGTCGCACCGTTCAGCTGCTTAATAAACCGTATGTTACTACAGCTTTCAGTACTGTTGATCCAAGGTTTATCCATGTTGGATTTTTAGCTCCGAGTACTCTGGGTACTCGGAGGTTGTTCAAGTTCCTAGCTCGGAAATCTGAAGGCATCGGGGGCATGTTTCCCAACTTTTGAGCAAGGAAAATCCGACTTCCGAGTACAAGTGGAACGCACTATTATTCTGTGCACTAAATCATTTCAGTCTTTAGGAAGATGAGGGTGAATATCCACAGCTGCCTATTGGCCATGTTCTGGGCTGTAACCATTGACATGGAGCACCAGATCCCGTGTCTCTGGATGGAGACCAATGAAGGCTATTAGAAGCACTTTTCCGGTGCTGGCTGAGCGTTACTGAGCAGCCTCCAACTGAGCTTGAAGACGTAAATGTGACGTGAGCAACCTGTCTGAAAGTGTGAAGTCTTCTGGTACCTGTGCCAAGAGAAATCATAATCATTCCCAATCTTACAGAGACGGAGAGTGTAGGTATATGTAAGGAGATAACATAGGCACAGGCTAATTATTGATCACTAACATGCTAGTTAACATTAGCAATTAAACCTAAACAGCTAATGGAAGTCCAAACTGCCTGTGAGCTGCTCCTGTACTGTACAGTAATTTGCATGGTTATGATACAATCATTAGCCTATTTTTATAAAAGCGTCTGCTACGGAGCCATATCGTTAGGTACAAGGTAATGGAGCCTTTTATACATTGTCGTGTTTCTTTAGAAATAAACAATGGACAAATAGAGTCTTTAAACGCTTCAGATGTAAAGTTATTCGCTGTCAAAGTGACGTCAGAATGAATGGGAGTCAATGGGACGCTAATGGGAGGTGATGGCTTGTTAGCATCAAAATGGCGCCATAGGAGCTACGCATTCAGAGGAGAAGCTTACCCCCCTTGGCTGTAACCTGGATAAAACATTTGGGGCTGGAGCCCCAGTAGAGACCCCCCAGCTCCGCCATAGGTTGCTACACAAGGGATGTTTTTGAAGAAATATACAGTACATTCAAATGTTTCAATTAATATAACAAAACAAAAAGTCTCATTACCGGAAGGCAAAGCTGAAACTTAAAACAGAATATTAATGCGCTAATCGTTTACTGTCAGTGGAAAAACAAACATGCAATACAATACAATACAAACACAGTTGTGTGTTGTTGGTGTAAGATGATCACATAGTCACACTAAAGAGACCCACCCACACAGTTCCTGTTCTCAACTTAAATAGAAGATGAGATCAGATGTTTATATCTATATATATATTTATATCTGTGCTCTGAATCATTTCAGTCTGTAGAAAGATGAGGGTGAATATGTGTAGCTGCCTGTTGGCCTTTGTTCTGGGCTGTAACGTCACTGCAGGTAAGAACTTCAATATTGTAAATAATAACAATAATCATTTATAAAGTACATGCAGTCTGCACTATGAGAACTTGACGCTTGTGTCAGTGGTGTCTGTTATTGTTAACTATAAATCGAGGTACCTGTGTGTGAGTGTGTGTGTGTGTGTGTGTGTGTCCGTTGTCTTTCAAATAAAGTTAATGCTTCTCAATCTCTGCAAACGTGAATGTAAATGTGAAAGTATTTCAGTCAAATCCAAAGTCTAAGAGTAATTATTTATATATATATATATATATATATATATATATATATATATATATATATATATATATCAGTCGACATAAAAAACAGGAAGCAGCAGACAGTCGGTCTGCAGGCTGACACGGAGCACAAAAACACGGTCCAACCGGAGGATAAAACAGAGTTTTCAAAGCGAGAGAAGAGTCTGGTTCCGTGAAAATGTATTTCTTCGCAGTGTTTGTCCTTTTGGGGACAGGACTGGCGGCAAACGGCGGTAAGTTGAGAGTTTTTCAACACGGTCGTGTGAGTGGCGGTCAAAAGTAAAAGTAAAAAATAGACAAAGTTGTGACGTCTTTAAAATTCAAATTTCTGTTCATTATTTTGATAATTTAATTTGATGAATCATTTTTGACAATAACTGATAATAGAACGTTGAAAAACATAGAAAAGAAAAAAGAAAACTTGTGTCGAAAAAGACTACCAAAATATTGGATTTTTTTTTACATTTTGACCCAGAAAAACTAAAAGTTGCAGGTCGAAGGGGAGACAACACAAGGGTTAAAGTGATGGTTCGGAGTAATTTCACCCTAGGGTCCTTTGCACCATGACCTCGAGCCAAACACCCCCCCAGAAGCTTTTTTCACCTGGGTCTAACATTGGGAGAGTTAGCGTAGAGTAGCGTTAGCCGCTGAATAGCTTAGGCAGAGGCTAATGGATCCAGTGTCTCTTAACATTACCCCACTAATAATGCCCGAAATGATACCAAAGGTCTACACTAGTATATATAGGTTATGCACTCATAAAACGATGGATTGTAAAGTTTGTAAGTACACCAGAAGGTTATGTAAATAACACTTGCCTGCTGGCTTCTGCTCTCTGCTGTTGTTGTTGCTGCTGTAAGACGAGTGCTTAGGGACATCTACAAATTACAACACCGAAAAGAGATGCAACAAAAATATTTTTTAATTTAACTTATTTTTTAAAGTAAGTGCTGTAGTATAACTAGCAGGAGACAAGTAATAATTGAGGTAAGTTTGGAGACATTACCTTATTTAATCATTAAATTAATAAATATTTTTGTTGCATCTCTTTCGGTGTTGTAATTTGTAGATGTCCTAAGCACTCTTACTGCCGGTAGTAACAGCAGCAGCAGCAGCAGAGAGCAGAAGCCAGCAGGCAAGTGTTATTTACATAAACTTCTGGTGTACTTACAAATTTTACAATCCATCGTTTTATGAGAGCATAACCTATTTGTACTACTGTAGACGTTTGGTATCATTTCGGACAATATTAGTGGGAGTATTGTTAAGAAACACTTCCGATCCATTAGCCTCTAATAGCAGCAAATAACTATGCTACGCTACGCCACGCCTCCCAATGTTCGACCCAGGTAAAAAAAGCTTCTGAAGATTATGGTCAAAGAGATGAAATTGAACCATCACTTTAAACAACAAATAAAATCCATTTTGTTTATAAAATCCTGTATGCATGCAGTGTTGGTATAAAACATGAAGGAGATATCTGACTCAGTTAAAAGTATAATATGCTGTTGAAGTTAAAGTAAAGCTATATTGATTATGTTTACTGTTGTTAATCGTTTCTTATTGGTATTTCAAATGGTGAAACATCTTAGTTTCCTGAAACCCAAGAAGACTCTAAAGTTATTTAAATTGTTTGTTTTGTCGAGCTGGTCAGTCCAAAACCTAAAAAGATGCTTGTTTTGTGCGATAGATTACAAACTAATAAAAACTACGTTTTCAAAGCAAGAGAAGAGTTCCGTGAAAATGTATTTCTTTGCAGTGTTTTGTCCACACATAACTTTAATGTATCAATGCGAAGCTTCACCACAGTTTTCTAACGAGCTGTGTTCACACTGGAGGCAAAACGGGAAGTCGGACAGGAAGAGATAAACATCTGGGCAGCAACTCACACCTTACTTAGTAGCCACACCACAAAGCATCTTTTTAGGTTTCAAGTCTTTCCTGTTTTACTACAGTTGTTGTGCATTGAGTTCTGTTTGTGTGTGTGTGTGTGTGTGTGTGTGTGTGTGTGTGTTCTTCTTTAACTGTATTCTTTGGAATCCAGCATACTTGTGGGGTCCCGACAGCTTTGTGGGGCCAAAATGCTGGACCCCACAAGTTTAAAGGGCTGTTTGAGGGTTAAGACTTGGTTTTAGGATTAGGGTTAGAATTAGGTAATGGTTAAGTTTCCTAAGAAAATACAAGCATTGTTGGCCCTTTTTAAAAACGGTATTAGCACACTCATCCCAGGATAATTTATGGTCAATGATAAGACATATTTGTACTCCATCACCAGCTCTATCTCCTCTTATCAGAGTTGGAGTGGGTGAGGAAGCCCCACGTCTCAAATCAAAGACCAACTCTTTGGTCTTGGACGTATTCAAATGCAAGTGGGAGTTTTCACACCAGTCAGCAAATTCATGCAACACTGGACCATGTTCACTTTCATCTCGCTCCAGTAAACAGCAGCAACAACAGTCAGTGTATATATAGCAATGGTGACAAGATACTACCTTGTGGTGTCCCAATTGAAGTGAAGTGGACCCTAGATAATGTGTTCCCCACCCTTACTCTTCGTGGCCGTCCACTCAGGAAGTCCAAGATCCATTTCATTAGTGTTGAGTTTAGCTGAAAATTGTCTCTAAGTTTTTTGCTAAAATTTGTGGGTGGATGGTATTGAATGGTGATGAAAAGTCTGCAAATAAAACGTGAGCATGCGTTTTACAACCCTCCAGGTGTGTATACAGATAATTTAAAAGCACTGCAATGGCATCGTCCGTCCCCCTCCCAAATCTGTAGGCAAATTGTAGAGGGTCGAGGGCATGTCTACAGGAGTAAATGATGTGTGTTTTAATGATGACAGATCTCATGAAATGGCGTATGTATGACACGCCAATCCGTATACCATTATGGCGTGTTATCAAGACACATACTCGCTTTGTAGTGCAATTGCGTGTGAATTTATGCCGTAGCGAGTAGTATGAAAGGGCGAAAATCCGTGTAGGGAGGTTGGTCAGGGTGGTGGATGGGTAAAACACAGGACTTTCACTCAGGAAATCGGGGCTCGTGTCCCGTGTGTCACGTTTCCTTTCCACGTGTCACATTTCCTAAACTCAACTGTCGCTTTCTTTTCGCAATAATGCCACGTGGCGTGTATGTTTACGTCCGCTGTTTACAGCGTAGACATTCACGCGGAAATCTCAATGTAGGATCAATTATTTGGATGGGTTGGTCTCACTTAATCTACTGGTGCTTATCTTCCTCATCTAATCTATATCTGTCTGTCTTTCTACCTGTGTGACTCTCAGAGATCCATTCCCTCACTTACATCTACACGGCCTTCTCCAAACCTGTCGGCCTACCGGGCATCCACGAGTTCACAGCCATGGGTCTGCTGGACGGCAGGATGATCGACTACTTTGACAGCGACAACCAGAAGAAAGTTCCCAAACAGGCCTGGATGAAAGAGAAACTGCCTGCAGATTACTGGGACAAAGGCACCCAGTCCCGCCAGAGCAAGCAGCAGTGGTTCAAAGTCAACATCAACATCCTGAAGGAACGAATGAGACAGAATGACACGGGTAAGATTCGTCCATGTGTTTCCTCTATGTTGATTTTGTAGTGGCCGCCCGCCATGGTAAAATTTCTGCCGCCACGGTATCAGAAATAGGGCAGATGCACACCAGGGTTTCTGCTATGTACATGTAGCAGCGGCGCACTTATGTTGTATAATTACAGTTTTGCCCAATACACATTCTCAAAAAAAAAAATACATTTAGCAGTTTGGCTTTCCTTAGGGTCTATGTAACCTGGTCTGAAATGGTTATATTATAATTTATATATCATGATATATATTGCCTCTCCGGGAACCATCACCTTATCGTGGTGGAGAGGTTTGTGTGTCTCTATGAACCTGAGGGCTGTGTTGTCTGGAGCTTTGTGCTCCTGGTAGGGTCTCCCAAGGCAAAGTGGTCTCAGGTGAGGGGCCAGACAAAGAATGGTTCAAAAACCCTATGAAAAATCCAGGAAGCGGTGAAGTGACCCTGCCCGGAGGAAGCCCGGGGCCCCCGTCTGGAGCCAGGCCCAGATCGTCAGCAAGCGTCTGGTGGCCGGGTTTGCCACAGAGCCCGGTCAGGCACAGCCCGAAAAAGCTACGTGGCCCCCCATCTCTCCAGCCCATGGGCCCACCACCTGTGGGAGGAACCGCTGTGGTCGGGTGCGCTGCCACACGGGGGGCAGTGAAGGTCGGGGGCCTCGACGGACCAGACCCGGGCGGCAGACGCTGGCTCTGAGGACGTGGAACGTCACCTCTCTGTGGGGGAAGTAGCCGGAACTGGTGCGGGAGGTGGAGCGCTACCGGTTAGATCTGGTGGGGCTTACCTCTACGCACAGTCTCGGTTCCGGAACCATACTCCTGGATAGGGGTTGGACTCTTTTCTTCTCCGGAGTTGCACAGGGTGTGAGGATACTCACAAGCCCCCGGCTGAGCGCCGCTGCGTTGGAGTTTACCCCGGTGGACGAGAGGGTCGCCTCCCTACGCCTGCGGGTGGTGGGGGGGAATACTCTGACTGTTGTTTGTGCATATGCACCAAACAGGAGTTCGGAGTATTCGGCCTTCTTGGAGACCTTGAGTGGAGTCCTGCATGGGGCTCCAGTGGGGGACTCCATTGTTCTGCTGGGGGACTTCAACCGCGCACGTGGGCAATGATGGAGACACTTGGAGGCGTGATTGGGAGGAACGGCCTCCCTGATCTAAACCAGAGTGGTTGTTTGTTGTTGGACTTCTGTGCTAGTCATGGATTGTCTATAACGAACACCATGTTCGAACATAGGGATGCTCATAAGTGTACTTGGTACCAGAGCACCCTAGGCCAACGGTCAATGATCGATTTTATAATCGTTTCATCTGATCTGAGGCCGTATGTTTTGGACACTCGGGTGAACAGAGGGGCAGAGCTGTCACGTCCAGCTGGGAGGAGGCCTCGGGGAAGACCCAGGACTAGGTGGAGGGATTATATCTCCAACCTGGCCTGGGAACGCCTTGGAATCCCCCAGTCAGAGCTGGTTAATGTGGCTCGGGAAAGGGAAGTTTGGGGTGCCCTGCTGGAGCTGCTCCCCCCGCAACCCGACACCGGATAAGCGGAAGAAGATGGATGGATGGATGATATATATTTTTATCACAAGAAGCTGCAATGTACTGTATATCGCAATATGTATTTTAGGCCATATCGCCCATCCCTATCCAGATGAGTATAGAAAAGTATTTTCCCCGACTGAAAAAGGCACGTGTTGAGGATGAGGACCAGCCTGAACCGGAGGTATCAGTCTGAAACAGAGCTCAACAGTCCGACCAGTGGAATTAGTTATGTTATTAATTTGTTTATAATATTTTCAGGCTTCAACCAGTGAAAGACAGGGTCAGGGAGAGAAAGAGAGAGATTCGTTAGGCATTGAAGTAAGAGAGGAGGACAGCATCCAACTGCGTGTCCTCAGGTTTTTTTTTTTTGGGGGGGGGGGCTTTTACCTTTATTTTAAAGTGAATAGATATGAAAGGGGGAGAAAGATAGGGGATGACACACAGCAGAGGGCAGCAGGTCGGATTCAAACCCTGCGCTGCTGTAGGACTCAGCCAACATGGGGCGAACGCTCTTACTGGGTGAGCTAGAGGCCGCCAATCCTTCTCCGTTTTTTATACTACTACCCCCCCTTCTCCCCCAGCATTATAGGGGGATCAGTGAGCGTCTAATGATGAAAAGCCCAAAAATAAAAGGGAAAGGTGGTGCTGAGAAGGTCAGACTCAAAAGGAAAAAAGGGATCGTGTTGCTGTGCTATGTGTTCATTCATTCACCGGACCATCCGTTGTCCATCCTTGTTGTTAGCCATTAGTTTCACTGTCCTGTGCTTCACTTTGCTTTCAGACACCCATATTCTCCAGTGGATGCACGGCTGCGAAGGTGATATGAAGGACGGAGTGATCAAGTTCCGACACGGCATGGACATGTACAGCTACGACGGAAACGACTTCCTGTATTTTGACAACGCCAACGGCGTCTGGGTCGCTCCAACTGCCGAAGCAGTCCAGACCAAGAGAAAGTGGGACGAAGTCCAGGTCCTAAAAGAATACACCAAAGGCTACCTGGAGAACGAGTGCATCGATTGGTTGGGGAAGTTCATCGATTATGGACAAAAGCAGCTAACAGAAGCCAGTATGTATTAATTTAATCTAGAGATAATAGAAGTAGCTTTAGTATTGGAAGGACTGCAGGTTATCAAAATATGAAACTGGTCTTGAAATGATTTGTATTTACACAAAAACTTTTGTTGTTTAGACAACTGACAAAACTAATTACTTACTTAGTTACTTAGTATTTTTAAGGGGGTGCAAGCCTGTGACCGTGTCTTGAGAAGCTCTAGCTTGTTGTTTTATTGTCACTCACTTAAGGCACCCTGCCATTCTCGCTCTAACTTACGCTACTCTTGTGAGGGGGTTGCAGTATACCACAATACCGTGGGAATTTCTTGCTTTTTAACTGCGGTAAGAAAAAATCCATACCGTCCCAGCCCTACGCAGGATGTTGCGATGTTGATGCTAAAACCTTTTTGCTGCTTGATAGAAAAGTAAACTTTCAGCATTCTCCTTTTACATGATTGTGATTGTTACTGGCCAACCCATCCCCTTTAAGACAGGTGGCCACGTGGGCAGCGGGTGGATGTGACCTAACATCAGCATACCTCTCAAGTCTCACGCATTGGGCGTGAGACACACGCATTTCAACCCGTTCACACGCTCACACACCTTGTATTTCTCAGGCAGAAAAATTACCAGGATAATGCCCACCAAGTTGCGCTGCTATTTTTTAAACAGTGGAACAGGTAGAGGAATCAAGTGAGTTCCCCGTAGAGTTCAGAAGGCCCTGCCACGCACCAGCTGAGTGAGTGCGGATTTCAAGTTGCGGCTTTCGTCGCTGTTTGTGACTTTGCCTAAGATTGAGTGACAAGTGTACTCGCCCTATTGTTTATCAGGTTGCCATGACTTCGCGAGTGATGACGTCCTGTCACTGTACCAGTTGAGGGGAGAGAGAGCGGATGACAGTTCGCTGGAGTTCAGTAGCGCACACAGCTCTTTAGAGTCATGTAATTATGACTTTATATACTACATGTACATAGCGGAAACCCTGTTGTGCGTCTGCCCTATTTCTGATACTGTGGCGGCAGAAATCAGCATAGAGGAAACACTGGGTAGCTTTTGCGCTTATTATTATTATTATTATAGCTACATGTTGAATCAGCTGCAGGGCTACTCTGACAGTTTTATATTTTTATAAAGATACCCATTTTATAATAGGTCTACCCATAATATTTTTATAACAGTACCCATAATAATTTGGAATATTTTTAGTTTTTTCTTTCCTTTTATTTTTACTGCACAACCTCCCGGCCCCCATTGTGAAAACCTTTGGCCTAGGCTATTTCATTATATTTTATCCAGACAATGCATAGTATTCATTATTGCGCACATACACATACACATACACACACAAAGAAATACTGAATTAAATTAAAAAAAAAATATTTGTACAAATTTTCTGTCATTTATCAGATCAGACTCCGTCCCCACCCAAACCCCTGCCGCCAAAATCTCACTCTGAACTCTGTTCAAAACTTGAGAGCCCTGCGTCAGTCCGACGGGGTTTGTTATGGGAAGTGAGGCTCTCCGTGTGTAGAAAAGTACCATAAGCGGCAGCTGCCACTGACACAGTGATGCACATGCTTAAATATATATATATATATATATATATAATTATAACTTTTCTAACACAGTATTTCCAAAAGTCTTCGTTTTTAGGGGCTTGGAAATGCCGGAGTAGTGGGGACGCACAGTAAAGTACATTCACTAACAATCATGACCTTCAATTCCAGACAGAAATTTAGTTTGACAAAAGGCACAAAGTTACAGTTTGATGTTTCTAGTTTTAGTATAACAATTACTTTTTGTGTTATATTTGTGTTTTAATTAAAACATTTTGCGTTTTTTTGGGGTTTTTTTTCAGTTCCTCCGAAGGTGCACCTGTTTACAAAGAACACCAAAGTTGAAGGAAAAATCCTTTTGACGTGCCTGGCCACAGGTTTCTTATCAAAAGAAATCACCCTGCACATGAAAAGGAACGGCCGTATTCTAACTCCAGCTGACGGGGTTTGGTCCTCCAGCGTTCGACCCAATGGTGACGAGACCTTCCAGAGACGAGACAGCGTGGAGATTTTACGGAGTGACGTGTCTACCTACACCTGTGAAGTGATCCATCAGGCATCCAAGTTACATGTTAAGGAGGAGTGGGGTAAGAAACTTTATTATTTTTGTCATCTGTCACATTTTCTTTTTGCGGTGTTTATTGCAGGAAGTTGCCAGTAACGTGTCTCAAATGATTGAAAGTACCGTAGCGGCAAAGATTCCTCACCACAGAATCTGTCACAAGGAAGATTAATACATGAAACCCCACAAATAGAAATGATGTTCAAAGAGAACTGAATAAAAAACAAACAATGTGAATGTTTTCTGTGTTTTAGATCATAAAGTTCCTGAGGCCTCTGGAGGAATCATTGGTGGGGTGATTGGAGCTGTGTCCGGGACCCTTGTCGCGGTCGGGCTTGGGGCGGTGCTGTTAGTCTTGTGTAGAAGAGGAATAATTGGTAGGTGCAACATGACTATTGTTCTCTTTAAACAACAACAACAACAACATACCAATGGAGTAGAGCTGTCAATTAGAGACGCACCGATTGAACGGCTGGTGATTGGCCGATTTTCACGTGATCGCAATGACCGGCAACCGGCCGGTCAGTCTGACATATGCCGATTTTAAGCCGGTCAAATGCTGTAAATAAATAACATTGTAAAGGCTACAATACACTAGGCTAGCAAATAATAACAATAAACCCACTATTAATTGCATTATCTTAATGCAGTGTAACCACTGTAGTATGTAAATAATGCACATAAAATACAAACGTGAGCAAGGGCGTTCAACAATCGTCATTATATCAAATCATCATCCACGTACAACCTAGCTAGCAGGTGAAGAATACAAACAACGAAATCACAAGCTAACAATGTACTGACAACATAAGTTATATGACTTACAGCGCGTGTCCGCGCTATTTTCCTACATGCACTCTAACAATCACTGCTTATAGACGGCCTTTTGTACAAATGCATTACCTGTTTTCCCTGTTTTCATACAGAAGTTTAGTTTGCTAAAAATATTAAATTTTTTTAGTTGGATATTGGATGTGAAAAGAAGGAAATGGTTCTTCCATAACATTGCACTTTAGATGTGTGTGAATTTCCCACGCCAGGAGAAATTTATATAGTTCTATTTTATAGCGATCGATTATCTGTTCAAAAAATGTTATATGTTCTATGCAAAATGTAAAATGGTCTATTAAAGAAAAGATAGATAATAAATATTTGTGTGTGCTGTAAAATGGTTAGAAAAAATTAAATCGGATTCGGCTAAAATCGGTATCGGCAAGTCAAACTCAATGAAAAATTGGAAATCAGAATCGGCCTAGAAAATTGTAATCTTCCTCTATAATACCATCGAATATCATATGTTATTTTTTTATATTTAAATAATATTCAAATATTTACATGGGTGATAGAATGCAAAACCGAGTTTACCTTGTCATAGTTGAATAACAACAGTTCGGTGGAGAGAATGGACATACAGAGAACCTCAAAGTCCCATTGACACCTCTCTCTGCAAATCTCACAATTTGAAACTGCCGTTAAAAATGGGCAAATCCCAACGAAGCTAATAGTTGACGTCAACTCAGGTGGCTGTACCTTAATTGGCTCTGGTCTTTACCTTTGTCACGCCGCAACATTTACATACAGACTAGAGATGATCCGATACCGATACCGATACCAGTATCGTATGTAAAAGGCCCTTACAGAAATATTCCAGTGTATATTTACCTTCTATATCGTAAATGGGCCTCTAAAAAATGACCATTGTAGTGAGTGATGACGTCGCCTAATAAGTCTCTGAGCAGTGTTTACCTTTCTAATGTCCGCTAGCATACAGGCTAACTATAGCTAGCTTTGTATATAACTTAACAAAAACCCGCCCATCTCAAAGGAGCAAAGCTCAATATTTCATTCAATAAAATTATGGTACAAAAGGAGCACTAACGCCACAGGTCTTATGTTGACAACGTGGACACAGATATAGGCTAACGCTGTTGCGCTAACGTTAGCAAACGTCGGCGTAGTGTTAGCTAGCTGTCTAAACTTGTGAAAAGCCGAACAGCATCCCCGTCCAAGCTGTGTTTCACTTTCCCTCCAATATTAAAGCCTCCAAAGTCCCATAAGATTGTTTGACTTACTTTGTTGGAAATAAATATGTGAGAAAGTTTGCACACAAGTTGTCAACATGGGGAACAAGACAATGTACTATGATTTCATGTGTTTTCTATCTCTACCATGCAGCTGGCCCTCATAACCCTAAAAATGAGAGAATTACATTTTTTTTTTGTTTTATTTTCATTTCCAAATATCACTTTAAGTCATACTGCTGTAACATAAAGACGTTAGGTTGTCTTCAAATTAATTCAGTATTCGAACAGTGAATTTAAACGCTGTGTATTTAAAGGTCCCATGACTAGGGTTGGGTACCGAAACCCGGTTCCATTATGCTATTCCTACGCAAACGGTAGTATTCGGACCGGATTAGAACGAACATTTTGGTTCCTTATTTCGGTTCCGACTGAAATATTTTCCCTCTGTCGCTCCGGACAGCGGCAGACTCTTTTTTTCTTTCTCCCTTTTCTGCCGAGTGGCGCACATGACCGCTCACGGTGTGAAGCGCGTGTCCGCGCTATTTTCAGACATGCACTCTACAATCACTGCTGATAGACGGCTTTTTATACACGCTCAGAAACGGACGTAAAAATATCACACTTTCTCTGTAGTCTACCGTTAGCTTGCTACCGTAAATGTAGGCTACTTTTAAAAATGGCATATTTTCCCTCTGGGCTCACCAAAACGGACGTAAAAGCATATTAACCATTCTTCTCTGGACGCAGAGAAAGCATTTGATAGAGTTGAGTGGAACTATCTATTTGCTGTATTAGACAAATTTGGATTCGGTTCAAAATTCACTTCTTGGATTCACTTGCTTTATCAACAACCAATGGCAGCTGTAATCACAAATAAAATATGCTCACAGTATTTCTCTCTGTCTAGAGGTACACGGCAAGGTTGTCCCCATAGCCCTTTGCTATTTATTTATTTTTACTCAGATCCTCACAGTCTATTGGTGGTATTAAAAGAATGAATGTCGGGTATAAAGTTTCTTTATATGCTGATGATCTATTATTATATATAACTAACCCACTGTCATGTGCCTCTCAGATTGTGAAGATATTCAAAGACTACACGTCCTTTTCAGGTTATAAACTAAACTTTTCTAAAAGTATATGCTTCCCTATAAACCATATACGGACTTGCCCTTTTGCATATCAAAATCTTTTAATTAAATACTTAGGAATTAATATCACTCGCTCATACACTGGTCTGTTCAAATTACAGTCCCATACTTAAAAAACTTGAATCTGACTTCCAAAGATGGAGTGTTATATATTTGTCTCTAGCTGGCAAAATCAATTGTGTTAAAATGAATGTGCTACCCAGATTATTGTATTTGTTTCAGAGTCTTCCAATTTTCCTGCCAAAGTCCTTTTTTCAGTCAACTAATAGGTTGCTGTCCTCCTTTATTTGGGGCAGCAAAAAAACAAGAATACGTAGAGAGCTTCTTGAGAGACCAAAAAAGGATGGAGGATTGGCTCTCCCGAATCTGTAAAATTATTATTGGGCAGCAAATTTACAAAAAGTCGTTTATTGGTTTCAGTCTCCAGATACAGACTGGTGTGCAGCGGAAGCTAAATCATGCAAGTCAACATCTCTTGCGGTGCTGATTACAATGAAGTCACCATTCTCACCATCGCAATTTTCCTCAAGTCCAGTTGTAATTTCGACTCTCAAAATATATAACCAGTTTAGACAAGCATTTCAACTCACAGATTTTTCCTTGGAAAGCCCCATATGCAATAACCATCTTTTCCCGGCTGCCAAGCTAGACCCTACTTTCAAGCAATGGCAGCACTAGTTAGGGATTAGTTAAATGTAGCGACTTTTTTATTGATAATGTTTTTGCTAGTTACAATGATCTTGTTAAAAAATGTAGTCTTCAAAACTTCAGAGCCCACTGCTCTGTGTTTCCACAATTGCCCTCTGATTCACGTTTAGATTTAGTTCTGAAGGTCCCTTCACACCTTAAGGGATTTATTTCAAAACTATACAACCTGATCATGTCATTCCAAAATGTATCAATAGAAAAGATCAAAACAGAATGGATAGGAGAGTTAGGAACCATCATATCTGAAGACACCAGTTGTTGATCGAGTAAATGGGACTTCTTTTTGTGCAAGACTCAATCTGATTCAGATGAAGGTTCTTTACCGTATTCATTATAGTAAAACAAAGTTGGCTAAATTGTACCCAAATATAGATGAAACGTGTGACCCGCTGCAAGGCATCAAAGGGAGATCTAACCCATATGTTTTGGTCATGTCCTAAATTGAGACAATATTGGTTTTCAGTCTTTGAGATTTTAAACTCAGCTTTTAAATTAAGAATTCAGCCCAATCCAATAATGGCTCTGTTTGGAGTCAGAGGTGACGACTCCTGAATAGCTAAAAATAAAGACCTCATAAGGAGAAGATTCCTGATTGGCCCATCTGAGCTTTCATTTTCTCAAAGGCAGAGCAGGATACCCAGGGCTCGGTTTACACCTATCGCCATTTCTAGCCACTGGGGGACCATAGGCAGGCTGGGGGAACTCATATATATGTTAAAAAACCTAATAAAGTGAGATTTTCATGGCATGGGACCTTTAAAGTTCACTGGACTCAGCCAATGAAAAGCCTCTGCAGATTTACACCATTTTGACTTCATCCATGAGTAATTACACAGTCTGTAATAACATTGTCTTTATTTACAGGAGCTTGCGGAAACAAAGGCAGCCAAGGTAACTACTTAATTTCTCTTAAAGTCTTGTGAAGTTCATTGTTCAGAGTCACTGTGCACTCAAGCATATGACTAGAGCTGTAACAATTCAAAATTATCATAAAACATTGTATTTTTGGGGGTATTTGTGTCTTTAGTCACCAGAACAGCATTAAAGGGGAGAGAGAGGGGGAAGACATGCAGGAAACCTGCCGCACATCAGATTCGAACCCGCGACCTCTGCACCAGGGAATAAACCTCTTCATATGGGCGAGCGCTCTACCAACTGAGCTCATTCCCATCAATAAAAAACAAAACATTAAACAGAGCTTGTTCAATTTCTCTGGCTTGAGACAGCCCAGGATGTTTGGAGTTGATATGACAATAAGCGGCCGTAGCCGCTAGAATCAAACAGCTGAAATTTGGTCTGACATAAAGAGGTGTTCTCGATCCAGATCAAACTGAAAAGTCTGAAAGTTCAGACCAAACGAGATTTGGAGATGCTACGATACTAAACTTTTCTTTTCTTCACAGGATATCTCAACAGCAGTTCCAGTGGTGGCTCTAGTAAGTATCTTTATCCACAGAATGAATTTTCCCACGTTGTCATCTGCCCCCTGTCTTTATTTACTTGTGTGTGTGTGTGTGTGTGTGTGTGTGTGTGTGTGTGTGTGTAGGCAATAATGGCGATATCATTAGCACAGTCGTGTACCAACCTGTCCTCCAGGGTAAGTGTTTTCCTCTCTTTTACATAAATCTGACAGCTGATGGCCAATGCTTCTTTCAGACAGTCACCCAGCCTCTTGGCTTCCCGGATGCTTGCAGGGGACTGGAGCTACTTTAGGACAGGAGCTACTTTAGGTCCACATAATGTAAAATGACGAAACACTGTCTGAGTTATATAAAATCTATGTTGTGAGAAAACTAACATTTACGGACATTTTGTATCTCAGTTGATCTTAGTTAACAAAGATCTTTAACTTCTTCTTGCACATACACACACACACACACACACACACACACACACAGACACACACACACACAGACATGCACAGACACATAGACACACAGACACACACCTGTCTGAGGTTTACACACACACACTCTCTCTCTGTCTCAGGTGTGGTTTCACAACGCGGGCCAAACTGAGACGCTCCTTCACCGCCGATGACTCTCAGGTCAACTCCGCCCAATCCCAAGAGAGGCGCATCACCGTGGCGACCGGCTGCCCATCCCCATCCTGCTCCCCGCCCGACCAATCACAGCCCTTCTCTTCTAACTTCTTGATACTCATTTTTTAAAAATGCACAAAGAGACCTTTCTACAGCCTATAACACATCTGATTAATCAGTCCTTAAGACAATCCATTGTCCATGGAAAGATCAGATATGGCCAACTTTCGGCCAATCAGTATTTTGCATGTTGTTTCAAAAATTGTCAAAAAATGGGTGGCTAAATTACCGATTCAACATCTCAATAAAAGCAATAATTCACTCCACCCTATGCAATTTGGGTTGAGAGCCCATCACTCAACAGAAACAGCCAACTGTTTGTTTTGGAAAAGGTTAAAGGCTACCTAGATAAGAGTTCTTATGTTGGTGCTGTCTTCCTAGACCTAAAGCGAGCTTTTGATACTATTAATCACAAAGTTCTTTTATCTAAATTAATATATTTTAATTTCTCTGAGCAAGCTCTCAACTGGATGAAATCTAACCTGCCCAATAGAAAGCAGTGTGTTTGTATTAATAATTCAAAGTCCCCACTCTGTCAATGTCCAGTAGGGGTCCCCCAAGGCTCCATACTTGGTCCAATCATGTTTACTCTGTATGTAAATTATCTGCCAGGGGCATGTAAAAATGTTGATGTCCAGATGTATGCAGATGATGCTGTAATCTTTACACATGCTAAGAACTACAGTGCCTTGCGAAAGTATTCGGCCCCCTTGAACGTTTCGACCTTTTGCCACATTTCAGGCCTCAAACATAAAGATATAAAACTGTAATTTTTTGTGAAGAATCAACAACAAGTGGGTCCCAATTATGAAGTGGAACGAAATTCATTGGCTATTTCAAACTTTTTAACAAATAAAAAACTGAAAAAGTGGGCGTGCAAAATTATTCAGCCCCTTTACTTTCAGTGCAGCAAACTCTCTCCAGAAGTTCAGTGAGGATCTCTGAATGATCCAATGTTGACCTAAATGACTAATGATGATAAATAGAATCCAGCTGTGTGTAATCAAGTCTCCGTATAAATGCACCTGCTCTGTGATAGTCTCAGAGGTCCGTGTAAAGCGCAGAGAGCATCATGAAGAACAAGGAACACACCAGGCAGGTCCGAGATACTGTTGTGGAGAAGTTTAAAGCCGGATTTGGATACAAAAAGATTTCCCAAGCTTTAAACATCCCAAGGAGCACTGTGCAAGCGATAATATTGAAATGGAAGGAGTATCAGACCACTACAAATCTACGAAGACCCGGCCGTCCCTCTAAACTTTCAGCTCATACAATGAGAAGACTGATCAGAGATGCAGCCAAGAGGCCCATGATCACTCTGGATGAACTGCAGAGATCTACAGCTGAGGTGGGAGACTCTGTCCATAGGACAACAATCAGTCGTATACTGTACAAATCTGGCCTTTATGGAAGAGTGGCAAGAAGAAAGCCATTTCTTAAAGATATCCATAAAAAGTGTCGCGTAAAGTTTGCCAAAAGCCACCTGGGAGACACATCTAACATGTGGAAGAAGGTGCTGTGGTCAGATGAAAACAAAAATCGAACTTTTGGCAACAATGCAAAACGTTATGTTTGGCGTGCAAAAAGCAACACAGCTCATCACCCTGAACACAACCATCCCCACTGTCAAACATGGTGGTGGCAGCATCATGGTTTGGGCCTGCTTTTCTTCAGCAGGGACAGGGAAGGTGGTTAAAAATGATGGGAAGATGGATGGAGCCAAATAAAGGACCATTCTGGAAGAAAACCTGATGGAGTCTGCAAAAGACCTGAGACTGGGACGGAGATTTGTCTTCCAACAAAACAATGATCCAAAAACCTAAAGCAAAATCTACAATGGAATGGTTCACAAATAAACATATCCAGGTGTTAGAATGGCCAAGTCAAAGTCCAGACCTGAATCCAATCGAGAATCTGTGGAAAGAACTGAAAACTGCTGTTCACAAACGCTCTCCATCCAACCTCACTGAGCTCGAGCTGTTTTGCAAGGAGGAATGGGCAAAAATGTCAGTCTCTCGATGTGCAAAACTGATAGAGACATACCCCAAGCGACTTACAGCTGTAATCGCAGCAAAAGGTGGCGCACACAAAGTATTAACTTAAGGGGGCTGAATAATTTTGCACCCCAATATTTCAGTTTTTATTTGTTTAAAAGGTTTGAAATATCCAATAAATTTCGTTCCACTTCATGATTGTGTCCCACTTGTTGTTGATTCTTCACAAAAAATTACAGTTTTATATCTTTATGTTTGAGGCCTGAAATGTGGCAAAAGGTCGAAAAGTTCAAGGGGGCCGAATACTTTCGCAAGGCACTGTACCAAGAGATAGCATCCACACTTACATCTGCAATGGCTCACATTGATGACTGGGTCACTAAGTCATGTCTCTATCTAAACACCAAAAAACTGCCTGTATGGCGTTTACCAAACAAAACATGAAGATGTTACATTCTAATGTTTTCCTTAGGCAAGGCAGCTTTATTTGTAAAGCACATTTCAGCAACAAGGCAATTCAAAGTGCTTTACATAAAAACGATTAAAAAAATTAAATAAAATTAAAAACATAAAATACGAGAATAAGCATTACAGTGCAACATTAAGAGCACTTAAAAACAGTTAAACATTTTTAAACATTAAAACTTTTTGTCATATCCACTATTGGTCCCTCTGGGACATGTGGTTTACTCTGCTTGCCACCCATCTTGGCATAGGAGGAAAGGAGCTTGATATTGTTAATTAATTCAAGTATCTAGGAGTCATATATGACTCCTACCCTTACATTTAAAATTAATGTAAAAAAGGTGGCAAATAAAGTTAAAATTTACACCAAAGCTGCCAAGTTGTTCTTATATACTATGATCTTTTCACATATTGAGTATTGTTTTACTAACTGGTCATTAACTAGCATAACTACTAGGGCTGTCAAATGATAATTCTTTTTAATCACGATTAATCGCTGAATTTCTATAGTTAATCGCGATTAATCGCATATTTTATCACATGATTAAAATTCTATTATTTTGCATTTCAGAACTGTTATTAAGTACATATCAATAATGGAAAGCAATTCTTACCAGTGTATCTCATATCTGTGAATCTAGTCACACATTATAATCTAGAGTCAATATAGTGTGCAGTAACCCCTAAATAATTTTTGATTACTTACTGACGTAAGTGATCACCTTGCATCACTTTGCAGCAATTATAGTTTGGCTGCTTTTTCCGTGTCGTCCATTTCGCAAGAGCGGTAGTAATTGTTTGGGATTTGGTTTCATCCGCAGGTCGGCAAATAGCACTCTCCAAAATAGTGCTTTGCCTGAGCCCAGTAGTATCAACCTGAGTCACATTAATTAGCTCGTAGGCGGTAGCTCAAGCTTGACGTGCTTCTGTGATATTTTAATTCGGCTTTACACAATGTGCATATGGCTTTCGACCCATCCGGGAGTTTTGGAAAATAAAAAGAACCATTCCGAATTGTGTTGCTGCTGTCTTTCTCCATCATGCCTCCAGCCTGCAGCAGCAGGATGTGTTACTAGGAAGTCACGAAGCCGAGTGAAGTGAAAATAAATTAATGAATGGCGGCATGTGAAAATTAACGCGTTATGTCCGGCCCTTAATCACTTCGCGATTAACGTGTTAATGCTGACAGCCGTAATAACTACTCTTAAAAGCATTGACTCTCTATTTAAGAAAACCATAAAAACTTTTGATTAAAAGGCCTTGGTATATAAAGTCTTACATAATCTTGCCGCCAGTTAAACTCTGGAATAGCTTGCCCCTCCCAATAAGAGAGTGTCCTACATTCAACACCTTTAAAACTCACTTAAAACAGTGGCTCCTAGAAAACCAGAGATGCACTTTTAACTGTCACACATAGCCTAGAATAGAATGCCTTTTATTATCATTATACCCATGTATGAGATTGAAGCAACTCCTTTTCCAGTGTCAACATGTATGTAAGAGAAATGTAACAACAAGGAATAAAATAAGTAGTGCAAAAGAAAAAAGGGGGGGCGGGGGGGTAAGGTGCACAGTTCTGAGATGCTATATACATGATAAATATGGTTTGTATACAGTGTGATACAAAGTGTGAAATAATTATATTGCACAGTAATGAAATTGCACAGAATTATCAGTGTTATCAAAAGTATTAAATATTGCACAGTAATGAAATTGCACAGAATTATCAGTGTTATCAAAAGTATTAAATATTGCACAGTAGGTGGGTAGAAGAAAGTCTGGGGGTTCAATGCGTTTTCTTTATTTTCATGACTATTTACATTGTAGATTCTCACTGAAGGCATCAAAACTATGAATGAACACATATGGAATTATGTACTTAACAAAAAAGTGTGAAATAACTGAAAACATGTCTTATATTTTAGATTCCTCAAAGTAGCCACCCTTTGCTTTTTTTGATAACTCTGAAAACCCTTGGTGTTCTCTCAATGAGCTTCATGAGGTAGTCACCTGAAATGGTTTTCACTTCACAGGTGTGCCTTGTCAGGGTTAATGTGCAGAAGTCAGGTTGATACACAGCCGACAGCCCTATTTGACAACTGTTAGAATTCATATTATGGCAAGAACCAATTAGCTAAGTAAAGAGAAACAAGTGGCCATCATTACTTTAACAAATGAAGGTCAGTCAGTCCGGAAAATTGCGAAAACTTTAAATGTGTCCCCAAGTACAGTCGCAAAAACCATCAAGCGCTACAACAAAACTGGCTCACATGAGGACCGCCCCAGGAAAGGAAGACCAAGAGTGACCTCTGCTGCTGAGGATAAGTTCATCCGACTCACCAGCCTCAGAAATCGCAAGTTAACAGCAGCTCAGATTAGAGACCAGATGAATGCCACGCAGAGTTCCAGCAGCAGACACATCTCTAGAACAACTGTTAAGAGGAGACTGCGCGAATCAGGCCTTCATGGTCAAGTAGCTGCTAGGAAACCACTGCTAAGGAGAGGTAACAAGCAGAAGAGATTTGTTTGGGCCATGAAACACAAGGAATGGACATTAGACCAGTGGAAATCTGTGCTTTGGTCTGATGAGTCCAAATATGAGATCTTTGGTTCCAACCGCCGTGTCTTTGTGCGACGCAGAAAAGGTGAACGGATGGATTCTACATGCCTGGTTCCCACCGTGAAGCATGGAGGAGGAGGTGTGATGGTGACACTGTTGGGGATTTATTCAAAATTGAAGGCATACTGAACCAGCATGGGTACCACAGCAACCTGTAGTGACATGCCATCCCATCCGGTTTGCGTTTAGTTGGACCATTATTTATTTTTCAACAGGACAATGACCCCCAAACACAGCTCCAGGCTGAGTAAGGGCTATTTGACCAAGAAGGAGAGTGATGGAGTGCTGCGCCATATGACCTGGCCTCCACAGTCACCGGACCTGAACCCAATCGAGATGGTTTGGGGTGAGCTGGACCGCAAAGTGAAGGCAAAAGGGCCAACAAGTGCTAAGCATCTCTGGGAACTCCTTCAAGACTGTTGGAAAACCATTTCAGGTGACTACCGCTTGAAGCTCATCAAGAGAATGCCAAGAGTGTACAAAGCAGTAATCAGAGCAAAGGGTGGCTACTTTGAAGAAACTAGAATATAAGACATGTTTTCAGTTATTTCACACTTTTTTGTTAAGTACATAATTCCATATGTGTTCATTTATAGTTTTGATGCCTTCAGTGAGAATATACAATGTAAATAGTCATGAAAATAAAAAGGAAACGCATTGAATGAGAAGGTGTGTCCAAACTTTTGGCCTGTACTGTATGTATATGTAAATAGATGTTCATATATTGGAAGTATGCCTTGTGTGTTAATCTGTTGGCAATGAATAGTTGTAATACAAAACTCAACAGATTTTGTGATTGGATGTTTTGATTCAGTGTCATCGGACTAGTGGTGCAAAGGAAGTACAAATTTAAAGTACTTCATGCTGTACTTGTACATGTCAGTGGAAAATGTTGTACTTTTACTGCATTATATTCATCTCACAGCTTTAGTTGCTTTACAAATTCAGATTTTTGCTTTGAAAGCATACGAAAAACTTAAAATATGATGTTTTGTGATAAATTAAACTAGTTCAGCTTTACAAATGTGAAGATTTGATACTTTTCTTTTTAATAATGTTAATAAATGTAATGTATTAGCAACACTTTTTTACTGATGATTGGACAAAACAAACATAAAGGTGTCACTTTGAAGTATAAAAAAAAGTGACTTGAAAAGAAAAAAAAAATCAAGTATGTATCTCACGCAGAGCAGACCGTCGACAGAAAAAACCGGAAGCAGCAGACAGTCGGTTTGCGGGCTGACACGGAGCCCAAAAACACGGTCCAACCGGCGGATAAAACTGAGTTTTCAAAGCGAGATAGGAGTCTGGTTCCGTGAAAATGTATTTCTTCGCAGTGTTTGTCCTTTTGGGGACAGGACTGGCGGTAAACGGCGGTAAGTTGAGAGTTTTTCAACACGGTCGTGTGAGTCGAGATCTAAAGTGAAAGTAAAAAAAGACCACGTTGTGATGTCTTTAAAATTCGTATTTCTGTTCATTATTTTGATAATGATTTGATTTGATGAATAATTTTTGACAATACCTGATAATAGAACGTTGAAAAACGTAGGAAAAAATGTCTAAAAAGCACAGAAAAAGTGACAAAAACATCGGAAAAAAAGTGACAAAAATGTCGAAAAAGAGGGACATTCTAAAACGCTTAACGTGGTTTAATGTATCTAAACAACGATCAATAATCACCAAATGTATCATGGTCATATCTTGTCATGAACACTTAAGCCTGTCAAAAAAACTAAATCGGAATCCAACGATTATAGAAGTTATCTCACGTTAATGTTTTCTTCATCATTGGCCCTATATGGCAGGAAAAAGCTTAACGTGGTTTAATGTACCTAAACAATGATCAATGATTACCAAATTTCTCTCTCATATTGCTCCTCATAACCACTGAAAACTGTCAAAAACTCGAACCCAAAGTCCAATTATTATGGACGTTAATTAACCACTTAAAACTGTCAAAAAAATGTTGTTGTGATCGTTGTTTAGGTACATTAAACCACGTTAAGCTTTTTCACGTTAAGTTTTTTTCCTTACAATACCCTTAATGGAGCAGCAACGCTTAGTGTCAGATAACGTCCATAATATTTGGACTTTGGGTTAGATATTTTGACAGTTTTAAGTGGTTATGATGAGCAATATAGGAGAGGATTTTGGTGATGATTGATCATTGTTTAGGTACATTCAACCACGTTAAGCTTTTTCCTTACAATAGGCTCTAATGAAGCAGAAACTCTTAATGTCAGATGATGTCCATAATAATTGGACTTTGGGTTCGAGTTTTTGACAGTTTTCAGTGGTTATGAGGAGCAATATGAGAGAGAAATTTGGTAATCATTGTTTAGGTACATTACACCACGTTAAGCTTTTTCCTCGCCATATAGGGCCAATGATGAAGAAAACATTAACATGAGATAACTTCTATAATCGTTGGATTCCGATTTAGTTTTTTGACAGGCTTAAGTGTTCATGACAAGATATGACCATGATACATCTGAAGCCTGTACTACGAATCAAGATCAACATGTCCTAGATTTCTTTCGGTTACCCCCCGGCTTCAATAACCTAACAACCGCGGTCCCGCATAACCTGTGTCACGACGGTGGTTAACAACTAGTTCAGTCAACCCAGGGTTTCTCAATCCAGCGGCGTGCGCGTTCACATAAAAGAGGCGATGTTTGCAGAGCACGACCAATCGCAAACATCTACCAGAGATGCATATTTTATATAAGAAGAGCAAACTATAATTCTACATAAATATGAAGAACACAGACACAGATTTACAGGCAAAATGCAGTACAGTCGCTGCTTCCTAAAACAGGAAGGAAAGCTGGCAAAAAAATAGCAGATGTAGATGTGTAAATCACAACTCTTATCAATATCACTTCCCCATCAGTCAGGAAGATCTGACCACAATTACACTTGTGCTTTTCATAAACTGTCGTTGCTTTAGCCTATTATTGCAGTTGCAACCCTGGCAGTGGGAAGCGATCGTGAGAGCAAATAAAACATATAAAAACATAATTCAAACCGATGGGCGCATTGGCGGCACACGGCTCAAGAAGCTGACAATAGCCGATATAATTCCCTCCCATTAAAATCTATATATTTCATAAAAATACCCCTCAGGGAATGTTAACGGGGTTGTCGGTCTTTAAATGTTTTAACTTTTATGAGCGCACCCCTCTCTCCTCCTCTCTCTCTCTCTCTCTCTCTCTCTCTATCTCTCTATCTCTCTATTTCACATTCATTTGTCGGTGTCTTGTGAAACTTGACGACAAAAATGAGTTGCTGAACATTAATTCTGGTCCCGACAGACATGCATGAAAACATTAGCAGGTGTTGTTGTGAAATATCATCCGTTGTCTGGCGAGTGTGCACTCACTGCAAGCCACGGAGACACCCAGATCGACTTGTGACATTTACATTAGTAAACACTTCACCGTATCTACATGTAATGTCTTGCAAAATGTGTGGGATTTTGTAATTTATATCTTTAAAGGCCGTTTTCTCGAAATGGGTTTTTCGCACACTCTTAGTCAGAAAACTCAACTTCAGCCGCACTTAGGCTACTACACCAAGCTTTCCAGTTTCACTCCTATGTACTTCTGAAGGCATTTACAGATAGGCTAGTGACAAATGGTCAAAAAGGGCTTTAGTTTTTGAGATACCCCTACCGGAGGTAGAACTAAAACCAACAATGTTTTGCCTCATCTCTAAGGTCTCCCATATATGAAATGGATTCTTGGCTAAAAATATTTTACTGCTAAGATTGTTAAATTAACATATATTGTAATACACACCCAAACCAACTGCTTTTGGTAACCATTCTGGGGGTTAGGGCATCTCCAGTAGTCACTTTGGGGAGGTCAGCCCCCCATGATGTTACAACTGCAACACACCACTGTCACTCATCTGGGTTCCAGAGAAGAGGTTTGACCAGGTGGCTGTGACGCCACACTACTGTTTGGTACAAGGCTCTAACAAGGCTCTAAGCACTTGTAAGTGCCTTGGACCAAACCATAATGGCGTCACAGCCACCGTTCAAACCTGCCGCAGATAACAGAGGATGGAGGCTCAGAGAAGATGGGTGCATTGAACCTGTGATGTTCCAGAAGGTACCAGCACCTAAAGAAGTTAGAGACATCACCCACCTCTACTGTAAAGACGGAAACTGCAACGATGCCACCAAATGCCAGTGTATTTCAGTGGGCTTGACCTGCACAGAGTTTTGCTCTTGCCCTTTCACAGACTGTCCAAATATGTCACTGATGACAATACAGATGAGTGACAGTGGTGTGTTGCAGTTGTAACATCATGGGGAGCTGACCTCCCCAAAGTTGCCACTTGCCCAGTACTGGTGATGTATGTGCTGACAAAGCTACATAGAG
This sequence comes from Perca fluviatilis, assembly GCF_010015445.1. Classification (NCBI taxonomy): domain Eukaryota; kingdom Metazoa; phylum Chordata; class Actinopteri; order Perciformes; family Percidae; genus Perca; species Perca fluviatilis. The sequence continues at coordinate 32,597,450 of NC_053124.1, forward strand.
CAGCCTTGTTTCCACTGATCCTGATGTATTTTCTGTGGTTTGGAACACTTGTTTGTCCTGTGATGATATGTGTTCATCTGCTGGTTTGAATGGTGCCTCTTCTTTGTCTATCAAGATCTTTGACTGAGTGTTGGTGGTCAAATCTATCAAACCCAATAACAACTATGATACGACTTGTACAGCTTGCTGCAGAACTGGGACAGCACCATATATTCTTGTGACAGCAAACCATGCCATTTATAGTAAAGCACAACTTACTTAAGGAAAGATCACAATGAGACTGGGAGGTATGCATATCACGATGGCTTACCTAGCAAGCATCGGAAAGCTCAGTGGCGATGGTGGACTCTTTGACATACTAACTGAGTCAGATGCGTATGCAGAGGGAACATCTCGACAGTTGCTTCAAGGGAAACAGCTATCAAGAGGAGTAAGAAGCATAAAGCTAGCCTCTGAGGCTCCTACATCGCCAGTACTGGGCCAATGAAAAGTTCTTCAGGGAACACTGTCATCTTAGCTGGTGGTTTTGAATATGGTCAGGAGGTTAAGAGGGTTAGCAAGTCAGGCATTTTCTGCTTGACAGATCTTTACAGTGACCAGGAGGTGGCTGACACAAGGCTGGTGTTACATGCAATACATCTTGCACAGTCACATTCGTCTAATTGTCAAATGTGATGATACAGATGTACTAGTTTTGCTTCTGTACTATTCAAGCAAAGGGATGTTTGGATCCTCAGCAGTGTTTCTGCACTCTGGACATGGCCTTAAGGAAAGATTCATCCCTATCTGTTTGATCGCTCAGAAGCTTGGAGCAGTGCTTTGTGAGTGTTTACCTGCATGCCACGCCCTCACGGGTTGTAACACCACAAGCACTTTGTACAGAATTGGGAAGGCCGCTGCCCTCACAAGACTGAAGACCCATCTTTGTAAGTTACAGGAAATTACTACATTTTGACTCTGTGGTAGCTTGGAAGAGGCTTTGCCTGTGGCAAGAAGGTATGCCCTCCCGTATGGCCAAAAGAAAAAGGTGGATGGGCAGCCTTGTACCAATCTGGATGAGCTGAGGTACAGATTAGCATCAGATGAGTGACAGTGGTGTGTTGCAGTTGTAACATCATGGGGGCTGACCACTAGAGTCCGGATCGGGCCGAAATTTTCTGTCAGAGCCCGGCCTGCGTCCGACAGAGCCGTGATTGAGCCCGGCCCGAGCCCGACAGGCATTAAGAAATTTGTGTCCGAGCCCGACCCGATCCCGACACGGTTACAATCTAATTTTTTTCTCATACTAATGATACGTGTAGGCTACGTTTTTGTGTGGAAAGCTTTTATTAAGCAACTGTAGGAAGGCATTCGGAAATGTCAACAGATCAGCGCATCAGTGCAAACAGCCCAACAAGCGCACGTTAATAAGATGTTAAATTGTTCAATATGTTAACCTCTCCTGATTGCTTCATTTCCAACCGTGATCAGAAAGCCAGGAGAGACTGGTTACCTCCAGGGCCGACATTAAAACGTGAGTAACGTCGGGTTTAAAATCCCGTTTCTGGTGAGCAAATGACTGAACTTGGCTTTCATTTTGGGGTTTATTTCGGACACCGCACACACTGTGTACAACTGTGATCTGGTTGCAGCTACACGTCTGCTTCCTCTTTCTCTATCTATCTTCTGCCCACTTACCACACACACACGTGACTGAGCCCGACCCGAACCCGACCATAATTTCTAAATATCTGTCCGAACCCGGCCCGTCGGGTCCCATCGGACTCATGTCGGGTATCCATGACTTACTGACCTCCCCAAAGTGGCCACTGGAGATGCCCTAACCCCCAGAATGGTTACCAAAAGCAGTTAATGTTCCAAATGGTTGCTGCTAGAAAAAAACAGCATTAGAAGGGCTTGAGATTCAGTGAGGTGAGTAGTGGGCTCATTCCCCCTCACAGATCTCTGATCCCTGACTCCTGGTCTCCTGTTTTTGCTATGGTAAGGTGTTATCTTTCGATTTCAATCTTTGTTTCCATATGGACTGTATAGTATAAGGTGCCATATGAAATGTTTCATTATCTTATATTTGAATTTCTCAACATTCTTCTCACCACTGATAAGCTTTGGACTTGAGACTAAATTATGTCAGTGTTCCATTTTCTTTCATTTTGGACACCTCATACATTGAGTGAAAGAACACCCTGATTTGTCATGCTATATTTACATATTTGGTATCGCTGGATTCAGCACAACCCCACCTTTCCAACAAGCCATTTTATGTGTTTCTATGATAATCCCTGGCAAAGTAACCATAAAGTAAATGAAACCATTCTGCATAGATATTCATTTTTTGCATGTTTGCCTATATGCGGTATGTGTTTATAGGTCTCTATTTATTCCATACATCAAGATATTCACATCCTTTCTTTTCTAGTAGGTAAAGCAACTTCCTGACTACAAACACGCCAAGCTTCAAAGCTTTCAGAGCTTGTGTGATTGATCTGCATTAGTTTCTATGCCTTAACTCCCATACGGACAGGCTATATTTTAGTCCTTTTTTGGTTTTGGGGTGCATAACAATATCTGTTAATTTAACAATCTTAGCAGTAAAATATTCCATTTCATATATGGGAGACCTTAGAGATGAGGAAAAACATTGTTGGGTTTAGTTCTACCTCCGGTAGGGGTATCTAAAAAATTTGGGGGCATTGTCACTAGCCTAAGAGGGGTTTGTTCAGATATCATTCATAGCCTACTTTATGTAACATTTTATACATAAAAACGTGGTGAAAATGGATGTTTTATGGCTGCTGACACCATATTCTGATTTATGCAGTGATAAAAGGATATATCTAAAATAAAATTCCCTCTGTAAAACCCTTTTGACTCAAATATGTCAACAAAATAAAAGAAGAATTTGGAAGCTGGCTTCTACTTTGTGAATATTTTTACTAGGAATAGTGAAGTTTTGAATATTTGAAATTACACAATATCTGGAATGTTTTTTTTTTTCATTATGGATATCTAAAATTAAGATAACTATTAACAATTGGATTGTACATATCTGTAATTGTAGTGTCTCCTAATAATTTTATTGCAGATATTCAGACATTCAATAACATAAGATATACTTTATTGATCCCACACGGGATCGGACTCCTGCCACTTCAAGTCAAGTAAACATTATTTGTTAATTCTGCAATATGTGCCAGACATAGAGCAATTGAAAATATGTTTCTCTCCGACCCATGGTGCAATATGCAATATGTTCTTGTTGCAATATGAGAGATGTGCTGCTATCTGGATGAATGAGTAGGCATAATGAATATTAAATAATGTGGTTGTGATGAGCCTTTAGCTTTTAACATAACACATCTACGTAGCCTACAGAAATATAATTAAATTTCTATTTTAAATGCCTATGAATCACAAGTTAATCTGAGCGGATCACATTTTGCCACAGCTGACAGCTGTCTCCACGCTGCGTTCAGCTGGGTGTAAAAACCTCATATGTAGTTTATGTTTTACTTACAGGCTGTATTTAAATATTAACAGATCTCAATACACTTAATCCATGTTGTACGGTTATTGAATTAACTTGTGATGCCATTGCAAGAACGAAGACTGACAACCTAGGTGGCTGTGTCGTTGCCTGTTCACAATTGGCTAATGCAAACGTCAGTGTGTTTTCCAAAACTTTTCCGTTATCAGTGTTATATTTGTAGCCTATCATTCCGTTATTAATCTGACTTCAAGTTGATTTGAGATGCTTTCATACAGGGATAAGTGAAACATACTTTCTGAGGTGTTAGCACGTAATGTTTGTGGAGATAGCAACGACTGATGCCAGATACATTTTTGACACAACTTCTATCCCGTTGATTGTGTTTTATATTGAATTCTACGGACGTGCATCATTCTCATCACTATGGTAGTGTACACTACTACTCATTCATCACATTTGGACAGGACTGTCAAACAACCATTTTATAGCAATTTGGATATTAGGCGCAGGTGTGGAAAGGTGAAATATCAGGTTTGTGCTGGTGTCTTTGTTGTTAGCTTGTTTGTTATCTATAATAGGCCTACCCTACCTATAGGTTGGACACCGTTTTATAACTAACTAAAGCGTGAATGTCACTAGATAATCAAAAAAATCGGTGTGTCCGTGGTTTACAGTCAGAGACTGTGGTAGAGACACACAATGTTACACTCGCTAGACAACGAGTGATATTTTCTTAACAAAAATGGCTCATTTGTTCATGTAGCCTATATCTGTCGGGTCCGAAACTACTGTCCCAGCAACCCGTTCCTACCGTAATGTTTCACAAGACCCCGACAAATGAATGTGGAAAAAGAGGCGAATTTATCAGAATTGTTTACTGCAGCGGTGCAGCCCCGCCTGCAACACATATCACCAGTTAATTCAAAAACCAGTTAAACCGTAACACCGTTCAACTTTTTATTTTTCTGGGTCAAAATTTACCTTTTTTTTCCTCCAACGTTGTGGTCTCTTTTTTGACACTTCTGTCGCTTTTCCCCAAAGTTTTTCATAAGTTTTTTTTGTCACTTCTTACTGATGTTTTTTTTTTTTTTCCTGTACTTTTTTTTCACGTTTTTGAAGCAATTTCAATGAAAAGGAACGGCCGTATTCTAACTCCAGCTGACCGAGTTGTGTCCTCCGGCGTTCGACCCAATGGTGACGAGACCTTCCAGAGACAAGACAGCGTGGAGATTTTACAGAGTGACTTGTCTACTTACACCTGTGAAGTGAAACATCAGGCATCCAAGTTACATGTTGAGGAGAAGTGGGGTAAGAATTATTTTTGTCATATTTTCTTTTTGCTGTGTTTACGTGTTTATTGCAAGAAGTTGTCACAGAATTTGTCAGAAGGAAGATTAATACATGAAACCCCACAAATACAAATTATGTTGAAAGAGAACTGAATAAAAAAACTAATGTGAATGTTTTCTGTGTTTTTAGATCCCTGAAGTTCCTGAGGCCTCTGAAGGAATCATTGGTGTGGCGATTGGAGCCGTGCTCGGGATCCTTCTCACGGTCGGGGTCGAGGCAGCGGTGCTGTTTGTCTTGTATAAAAAAGGAATAATTGGTAGGTGGAACATAACTATTGTCCTCTTTAAACAACATCAGCATACCAATGGAGTAGAGCTGTCAGTCTTCCTCTATAATACCTATAATATTTATTTTATATTTACATAACGAATATTTAACGCTCAAATGCAGCCTGTTATAAATATGTACTACACTACTCGGGCGTATGCATTGTCAGTGCCACTGTCAGCATGTGGTTGTTGCTACACATTCTGTCCACTAGAGGGACTTCTAACATCAGCCTGGCCTTTAAAGGGGACCTACGTCACGGCGCATTGTATTTCTTGCACACCGCTCTCTGTTTACATTATTTTCATTTACTGCGATTCTGGAAGTATTATGATTTGATAGTATTAAGTATTGCGATTTTCTTTTCCTTCTTTAACAAAAACAGAAGTTGAATAATAAACATCTACAGACAATATACCATGAGACATTTCTAAAAACGGATTCTTTAAAAAAAATGAGACAATTTTGTAATAATTGTTCCAGGCATAATTTGAAATCATTAACAGGTGCAAAGGTCCGTTATTATTTGATGACAGACTTCACGAGGTGTTCAAAGGTCACAACTAACAGCCGTCCTGTCAGTCATCATGTGGCAAATGTTTTTATTTTTTTATTCTTAATTCAGTGAACTGAAAGTTGACTGAGCTCAGTCTCTCAGGTCTCACACAGTGCTGTTGAAACAGTAAACCTCTGTTACCTGCAGTAATAAATATATTTTCTTCTAAAATGTCATTAATAGCCAACATAACAAACATGTTTTTACTGGAAGATTTCCTTCTGCGTGTAGATAAGCTGACAGCATATTTCCTCTTTTTTTGTTGTCCTTTGCATTATTTATAAAGCCTCCAAAGACCCATAAGATTGTTGTAGGCGGCAATCTGAGACTCAATGTTTAGCCACCGAGAGGCTGAGTACGGGGATAACTTGCCAGATGCGCTTAATGATGACGCATTCCAGATTTATTTGCCCCAAAGGCCGTTTAAACACGGTTCTGCTTCCAATACATCCCCTAACTGTGTTACTGGTAGAGGTGTACAAATCAGAAAATGTCACGTTTCGATTCCGATTTTTAGGCTCACGATTCGATTCAATATTGATTTTCGATTCAAAAACGATTTTCGATTCAAAAAATGATTAACAGTATGTAAATGTAGTTAAAAATGATTAACAGTATGTAAATGTAGTTACTTTTCCCATGTGATTGCAGTAAAACTGCAAAAGTGCCAAGCTTTGGCCAGCTTTCAAATACATTTAATTCAAGTATAAAACTGTTAAATAAAAAGAGCTTTTACATTTAGCTTTAGGCCACGTCCACACGTACCAAAACGATCTTTTTTTCCCCGTCTTCCCTTGAACCGTGTATAAAAAAAAAAGAAAAAGTGCATCCAAACGGATCCATTTATAAGACTCAACACGCTACTTCATATTCCAGGCCTATAGGTGGCGCTGTTTCTGCTACAGAAATTCACCAAAAACTGAGAAGAAGAGCATATTCTTCACTTCCACTTCTGTTCATAACATGAGTAGACTTTAATAACTTTCACCACTGCTCATTTTATAAAGGCCGCTGCAAGAAAACGTGTCTTTGTTTACATTGTATAATGTGCTGTTGGATTGCTTTTTATTTTGCAGTTCTGTCTGCCATCGGACATGATTGCAGTGCGCTAGCTAGCAGAGCTAACATTAGCACGCTAGCTAACATCGGCAGTCAAACAAATATCAATGATCCATGAATGATGTCTTTTTGATAATCTAGCTACACGTTTTTGTTTTTGCGGTAGCCTTTCTACAATAAGCCGTGCTAAAAGTTGCTATAATCCGTTCAAGGAGTTGATAAGCAGACAGATTAGCTAGCTAGTTGATAAGTTGTCTACTTCCACTTTATAAACAGCTAACCATAGCAGCTAACGTTAACGTTACGTCCCTGCTGAAGTGGTCAGCTACTTTAGTGATGTTTAACGTTAGCAATATATCTTGTGTAGCATACAGGACCGGCCCCCTTAAAGTGCTGTACTCAGATCAAACAAAAAATACTGCTAAATGTGGTTTAAGGAGTACTTCAGCTACCAGGTTGACTGTTTAAATCGATTGGGCACATTGAACTTCTGCTGTGTCGTGGAGTAACAGTGCATTCCATGGAGCAATCACGGACAGTCAGTGTGCTATCCTCACACATGATGTTGGTTGCCTCTTTTATTGGTTTCAGGGTCACAGCCATTTCTTCGGCATTGTTGACATCCGCCTCCCTCAGGGTACAGACATCTGTTCCACTTTTTCTCCCCTCGGGAGAGAGAAGCGCAGCGCAAATGTCTGGTTGTTGCTCGAGGAATCTTTTAATCATATCAAAGGCACTATTCCATCTAGTAGCCACGTCTGTCTTTAACTTGTGAGGTGGCAGTTCGAGTAGCTTCTGTTTCTGCTCAAGGACATGACTTGCGCTGGTGTTGCGGTGAAAAAGTCCAGTGATTCTCCTAATCCTCCCCAGCAAACGTGACATAGTCGGCAGTTTCAGAGCTCTCTGAGCGGCGAGGTTAATGGTGTGTGTGAAACACTTAACGTGCTTGAAGTTGCCCAATTGTGTAGCAGCTACCATGTTGGCAGCATTATCTGTAACGTTGACTAGGTCAGAGGTTGTAAGATGCCGTTCCTGCGCAACAGTCTGAAACAAGTTTGTGGTGTTTCCAAAATACTTTCACTTTGCAAAGCCTGCATATAGCATGATTCCTATCAAGTTCTGTCTTCTCCTCGAGGTTATAAAAGCCGAAATGTGTCCAAACTCTCGCCTTCAATGAGGATGGAGCAGGTTGAATAATTATTTCTGTGAGGTTTGCCATTGTTTGCGCCGACTAAACTACTTCCGCTGCACTCGTTCTTCTTCTTATTATGACAAGAGTGCCGAGGCGCCATCTATGGGAATGGTGAGGTAATGTCATTCAGGACGATAGTGTAAAAACGAAGAGAAAAAAAAATGAATATATGTTTGGAATTCTATGAATCGATTTTGAATCGGTAGATCTTGACTCTCAATTCAAATTTGAATCAGGTTTTTTTTTGCACACCCCTAGTTACTGGCATACAAAGTTGTGTCCAAAAGTCATAAACAGCATTTAGGAAAGTGTAAAACAAGCGTAAAAAACAGCGTTCAGCAAAAACTGAGACTTCCCCCTTTCACCCACACTGTTAGTCATAAAACCAGAAGAGGTGAACAGATATTACTTGGTTTCCTACGCCCCCACCAGGTGCCTTGATTACCATGTCCTTTCAAAATAAAAGAACTACACCTGGCTCTTACAAGTGTTTTTCTTACTTTGTAGAAACTAAGTATGTGAAGAAATGTGTGCACACTCATCAACATGGAGAACAAGACAATTTCCTATGATTTCATATGTATTTTTCTCTACCATGCAACTGGCCCTTTAAAAATGAGAGGAAACTATTAAAGTTTTATTTCCCCCTCTGAATATCAAACACTTAAAGTCATACTGCTGTAACATAGTCTGGACCAAACAGCCGAAAATGGTTGGGTTAGATTCTGTTCGTTTTTGTGAGTAACTTGATGACAGATCACTCTTTTCTTCGCAGGGTTATGTTCATCTAGCAAAAGCAGTCTCATTTGTCGTAAGTATCTTTGTCCACTTATTGAAAGCTGCATTCTATCCATGCATCCTATGTGTAGTCTCACATGAGGTCTCACTCTGTAGCTAAAACAGAGACCAGGTGAAAAGAGGATCTGCAGCAGTGAGAGAGAGCTGTGCTATACAAAAGAAATATGGTGTTTTTTGAAAATTAAAGCATGTAAACCTATTCTGGTACAACCTTTTAAAATACAATTATGAACCTGAAAATGAGCATAATAGGGGCGCTTTAATTTTTGATTCACAGATCAACCACTTGCTGTAGTAGTTACTCCTTCCAGTAAGAGCTTTATTTAAAGTTATGAATTGTACTCCTGTTTGTTTTTGCACTAATGATATTTATATTGTTATAATTAGAAGGAAACCCAAAAGTCTTGTCAAACTGTGTGTGTGTCTGTGTGTGTGTGTGTCTGTGTGTGTGTGTGTGTGTGTGTGTGTGTGTGTGTGTGTGTGTGTGTGTAGGCTATAACGGCAGTAACAGTGGCCCAGCCGTGTACCTACCTCCCCCCCAGGGTGAGTGTTTTCCTCTCTTTTCTATAAATCTGACAGCTGATGGCCAATGCTTCTTTCAGACAGTCACCCAGCCTCTTGGCTTCACGGCTGCTTGCAGGGGAAGGGAGCTACTTTAATTCTGCACCCCACCCTCAACGTTACTGGGGGCTAAGTTACAGAAGCTATCGTTAACAATCGAGTTTCCCGGGTACCTCGCCTCGCCTCTAACGTGGCAAATAAACTACAGTTTCAGACACATGTACAATTATTACATCAGGAGGCAGAGGAAAAACTAAATTTGATGTGCAGATCAAAAGGGAGCCACTGCTAAAGTAAAGTAACGTTAACTAACGGAGCTTACAAAGACAAAAATAACGGCGTCATGCTCCAGAAACAAGACGCTATCAACACAGAAGCATGTCAGCATGTCATCCAAGCAGGAGGCAGGACAGCCGAGCTGCTGTAGTTTCATTAATCAAAGTGAAAGCTGCTCCGCATATCCATAATATGTTCTGTTCAATTACGTGTTCAATGTAGCCTGCCTGTCAGTCTGGCGATCAGATCGCCTATTGGTGATCTCGAGCAGCCACGATTGCACGATTTGAAAATATGAGCGATCACCCAAGCCCATGTTTTATTTAAAATTTTGAATTTTACTCTTGTGTGTTTTTTTTACTAATGATATTTATATTGTTACGGTTAGTCTACATGTATAAAATACATTTAATTTAAAATAAAAGGTAAAACAAAGGCTTATGCTGGTTTCTGTTAGTAAATAATTGTTCTATGATTTCTCTTGTGTGGTGTTGATAAGTGAGGTGCATGTGTGTGTGTAGACAATAACTGCAGTAATAATGGTAACACAGGCAACCGGAACAACGATCTAGAAAGATGTCACAAAGACGTAATTTTGCATCAAGCTCATTACATTGAAATAGAGGAGTTGAGTCTCCTCATATTATCAATATTGTGGCAGTTCATATATATATATATATATATATATATATATATATATATATATATATATATATATATATATATATATATATATATATATAAATACATTTTCTTTTTCTTTACAGATTCAGATGAATCCTCTACTGACTCTGACCGCTCACGTGAGTATCTTTTATCCACTGATTGAAAGCTGCATCAAGCTTCAACACTTGTTAGTATCTACTGACATAATGTACTCACTCACTCACCTCTGTTCATCCCTGCAGGCGACGAACCCCCTAAACTGAGTCACCAAGCCCTAAGGAGAATGAAGAAAATGAGTAGGTCTAATGAGACAAATAGATTTGATGCTTTTCTTTTTAATGTTAATACATGTACAGTTGTGTTCAAAATAATAGCAGTGTGATTTAAAAAAAGTGAATAATGCTCAAAATCCTTAGAATAGCTTTTTATTCCATAATATCAATGCATTGGGAACAATGCACATTCAATTCCAATTCAAAACATGACCAAAATTTATCAAGTTTGTGTTATACCTTTACAGAAAGTGAAGAAAAAGGAATATTAGGCTGTTCAAAAAAATAGCAGTTTTTGGATTGGATTTTTCTTTACAAACTCAAACATTTACTGTATAAACTGAAAAATGTCTCAAGGGTTTGCTTTACTTTGAATCACTGCACTAATATTTAGTTGCATAACCGTTATTTCCAGGGGCGGATTGGCCATCGGGAATACTGGGAACAATCCCGAACGGCCGGTCCATTTCAGGCCAAACCGGCCGGTGGTCAATACGTTTTTTTACATTTTTCAATAAATTTTTAATTTTTTAAATGCGGAGCGCTGTGTGTGTGTTTCAGACCGGGCCAAACCAATACTTTCAATATTGAGGGGGGATACGAGCGACCCCTCCTAATTTGGACTGATCCGCGTTTTTCCTGACATCCGATTGGCTCAAACTTAAGGCGCCGAAAAAAGAGTTTACTTTCAGTCAGGTTTGGATTTGGTGATGTGAGGTAGGACAGTTTTAGGTTTTTAGGAGTTTTAGGCCTGTATACCTGAGTTGTTTCTGTCTCCAAATTTTTGCTTTGATAAGCTAATTGTTTTTATTTTCTATTGTTGCACACATACACTCTCATCAGGAGGAGAGAGGAGGAGGAGGAGAGAGGAAGAGAAGTAAACAGACAGGTAGAGGGGCAGTGTGCAGGGCTGGGTAGGCAATCATATTAGGCATATCAATCAATCAGATATTTACATATAGGATAAAATGCCAATAGTTCCACATACTAGATAATAACTTGACTGAAGCACAGATTGAATTAGAAAATGTTTTATTCTTAGTCATATTTATAACTGATGTTCTTCTCATGCATATGATATGTAGCTGCACAATCAGTAAGCAGAGGCAGGGTCCATCACTCTCCAACTGACTGCACATGACATGCTGGTAGTTGGCAGTATACTGTGACTTATGTGTTCGAGATTAGGTTTTGCTTACCTGGTTGTGTTCAGTGCAGTGGTGACTTGCTTATACAACTTGAGGAGGCAGGTGTCATCCTAAAGTTTCTTGAAGGTCTTCAGCGTAATCTGATTCTCTTTATACCATAAAAACACTATTAGAATTAAAATAACTGCAAAAAACCCTTCTGCTCGTGCACCAAGGGCACTCGCGTAAAAGGCCTCTCCATCTTAAAGTCCCGGGCTGAATTTCAGTCCCAGTACGGCCCTGGTTATTTCTGAGAACTGCTTCACATCTGTGTTGCATGGAGTCTACCAACTTCTGGCACCTGTGAACAGGTATTCTAGCCCAGGACCATTGAACTACATTCCACAATTCCTCTGCATTACTGGGTTTTGCCTCAGAAACAGCATTTTTGATGTCACCTATGGGACATAACATCAAGCCACTCCATAACATCGATTTTGTTCATCTGGAACCAAGACTTTGTTCGCTTACTGGTGTGTTTTGGGTCATTGTCTTGTTGAAAGACCCATTTCAAAGGCATTTCCTCTTCAGCATAAGGCAACGTGACGTCTTCAAGTATTTTGATGTATTGAAAGTGATCCATGATCCCTGGTATGCAATTTATGGCATATCGCATACCATCCCCATAACAACATCCCCATAACATGATTTTTGCACCACCATGCTTTACTGTCTTCACAGTACTGTGGCTTGAATTCAGTGCATGTGGGTCGTTGGACAAACTGTCTACGGCCCCTAGACCCCAAAAGAACAATTTTGCTCTCATCAATCCACAGAATTCTCCTTTGGCCAGTCAATGTATCCTTTGGCAAATTTCAACATATTCAGTACATGTCTTTTTTTCAGCAATGGGACTTTGCGGGCTTCTAGCTGATAGCTTTGCTTCACATAGCCTTCTTCTGATTGCAACATTACTCACAGGTAACTTTAAGTCTTCTTTGATTGAAATATCACTTCTACCAAAAAATTGGATTTTTGAGGTTAGTGATGTTGGACTGCTATTATTTTGAACACAACTGTAATTTATTAGTAACACCTTTTTAGTGATGGTTGGACAAAAAAAAAAAAAAATTTTTTTTTAAAATAAATTATTATATGTACTTGAACTTGAATGTAAATAAATTGAAAAAAATATTAAAAAAACATGTGAGAACATGTACTTAGTTACATTACACCACTGAGTAGTAGTACTTTTACTTAAGTACAAGATTGAAATACTTCTTCCACCACTGATAATAATATGATCTAATTCCTCCATCCAGTGCTTGCCGAGTTGCCTGTCTGACAACCTTCTGTAACGTAATCTGCCTAACAACCTATTGAAATTGTAATTGGATGATTCGCGGCAGTGACAGCAAAGCAGGCCACGTACGTCCAGCTGCGCGGTTTATCTTTCTCCTTTTTATCAGAAGTTTCACCCTTTTTTAAATCACGAGTCAACCAACAGCCTGGATATTTCGTTTTTGCCATATTTATGTGGCTGGAACTTTAGAGCCAACTGGAGGCGTAAGTTATACATTTGTGAAAATGTTAGTAAGAAGAATCTACAACCAACGGCTTAAAGACGCCAACGGCTAAAAGTTTTAGCTAACCAGCAAGGACGATTTTAGAATACAGACGACGCGGTAAATCAGCTCCCTCACTGCACTATCAAACAACTTGCTTATGTCGCTTGCTAACATTAAATTACTTCTCTAATCTGTTGTGTGCCTGTCCTACCAACGCTAGTTAAATATTTAACGCTAAATAAAAGCTTAAAGTGTACTGTGCACAATGTTCAAGAACCCACTAAAAGGAAGGAAATGAAAATAAAAGGAAGAGGCCCAAACATACAACAATAGGCCAGGCCGAAGGAAGGAAAAGAAAGACGAGGAAGGAAGCAATGAAGGAAAAGGAAGGAAAGGAGTGGGAGGAGGAGGAGGGAGGGAGGAGGGAGGAGGGAGGGAGGGAGGAGGGAGGAGGACGAAGGAAAGGAAGGAAGGAAAACAAATATGAGGAGGGAAGGAAGGAAGGAAGGAAGGAGGAGGAAGGAAGGAAGGAAGGAAGGAAGGAAGGAAGAAAGAAAAGAAGAGAGGAGGAGGGAGGGAGGGAGGAGGGAGGGAGGAAGGAAGAGGAAGGAAGGAAGGAAGGAAGGAAGGAAGGAAGGAAAAGGAAGGAAGGAAGAAGATGAGGAGGAAGGAAGGAAGAGGGAAGGAAGGAAGGAAGGAAGCCAGCCGAAAGAAGATGGAGGGAAGGAAGGAAGGGAAGACGAGGGAAGGAAGGAAGGAAGGAAGAGGGAGGAAGGAAGGAAGGAAAAAAGGAAGAAGGAGGAAGAAAAAAAAGGAGGGAAGGAAGGAAGGAAAGAAGAGGAGGAAGGAAGGAAGGAAGAAAAAGAGGAGGAGGGAAGGAAGGAAGAAGGAAGGAAGAAAGAAAGAAGAGAGGAAGGGAGGAAAAGGAAGAGGAGGAGGAGGGAAGGAAGGAAAAGAAAAAGAGGAGGGAGAGGAAGGAAGGAAAGAAGGAAGAGGAGGGAAGGAAGGAAGGAAAGAAGGAAAAGGAGGGAGGAAGGAAGGAAAGAAGGAAGAGGAGGGAAGGAAGGAAGGAAAGAAGGAAGAAGGAAGGGGAAGGAAGGAAAGAAGGAAGAGGAGGGAAGGAAGGAAGGAAGGAAGGAAAAGGAGGAAGGAAGGAAGGAAAGAAGGAAGAGGAGGGAAGGAAGGAAGGAAAGAAGGAAGAGGAGGGAAGGAAGGAAGGAAAGAAGAAAAGGAGGAGGAGGAGGAGGAGGAGGAAGGAAAAAAGGAGGAGGAGGAGGGAAGAAGGAAAGAAAAAAAAGGAGAGGAAGGAAGGAAGAAGGAAGGAAAGAGGAAGGGAAAGGAAAAGGAGGGAGGAGGAAGGAAGAAGGAGGAAGGAAAGAAGAGAGAAGGAAGGAAGAGGAAGAAGAAAAGAAGGAAGAAGGAGGAGAAGGAAGAAGGAGAAAAGAAGGAAAGAGGAGAAGGGAAGAAAGAAAGAGTGAAAGATGGAAATAACAGGGTGAAAAACAGAAAATGGAAGGCAGGGGGTGTGAATGAATGAACTCAACAGACTAACACACAACAGTACAGAAAAAAGCTCCTTCATATACATCAGTTCCGCCCAGGAAATCTCCCACGGACGCAGGCCCACCGGGTGAGTGGATTTTCAGAATCTCTTTACGAGACTGAAACACAAGCGGAAAGAAAACAGCCAGCTTGTTTAGACACTCCCTCCAGATCGCACAATTCAACGCATAATCAGCCAAAGTCATTTATTTTCAATAAGTCGTGACTCAGCATAATTACCAATTCGCAACAAGATTTCTCGGAAAAAGTCCCGTAATATATCTCAGCAGAAAGTTAAAATTAGCGCACTTCTCACACAGGAGCAGCCGTTTTCCCCGTTGCCCATGGGAACGTTATGAAGTGAC
Source organism: Perca fluviatilis (assembly GCF_010015445.1). Taxonomy (NCBI): domain Eukaryota; kingdom Metazoa; phylum Chordata; class Actinopteri; order Perciformes; family Percidae; genus Perca; species Perca fluviatilis. Next base: position 32,612,536 of record NC_053124.1, read on the forward strand.
GTAATTAACGGAACATCATCAAAGCAGGTGTTGGAGGTTGAATTTGAATTTGATGTGTACTTTGAGTCTCTTAAGTTGGTATCCAATAACTACTATTCTACTCAATCATGTCTTTGTTTAAGTGGTTCTCCTGTCTATATATATATATATATATATATATATATATATATTATATATTATTAACGATTTTTGAAAGTCTGTCTCTTTTGTCTCTTTTATTTCCCTCTGTTTAGACTATTACTTTCATTTTTACTTTAATATTATATTATTTGTATATATTTTTGTATCTTATTTGTTTACTTATTGCAATGACTGAATATCTGTAAACTACTTTTGGAAATTAAGTTTAAAAAAAGCAGGGTGTTGGGGGGGAGAATCACTTTTTCTTCTCTTTTTCATCAAACAAACTTTTGCATAAACATCCCGCATATTCCATCGCATTTTTTAAGAAAACGTGCCGAATAATCAAGGATTTTTGCCCCGTAACAATCACAAAAAAACTCTGCGTTTTTCTGGAAGGACTGTTTAGACACCGAGTACATTTTGGAAACACCAGTCTTGCGGCAAAATGACAATAAAATTAAAATAGAAAAAGGAAAAAAATAACTTATAACTTAACTTCTGAGAATTACATTTCATGTCTAATTTTCAGCATTTAAGGGTAACTACTGTTTTTCTCAACCTGGACCCTATGTTCCTGTGTTTCTGTGTCTGAGTGGCTGATGGGAACAACAACCTCTGACATCGGTCCAGTGTTAAGTGTTAACAAGCTACAATGTAAGCTAACAGGACAAAGGTCCAGCTTGTATTTACCTTCACAAAAGTGCTTGTTTTTCTGCTGACAGACTCAGATTAATATTTTAAGTGTCTGACAACGTTATGGAAAGGATTTCTAAGGAGGTCGACCTTTCTGTTAAAGAGTAAGATCCTTTTTTTAAACATAAACATCTGCGAAATTGCGTTCGCTAGACCCACCAGACTCCATGTAAATAATCAGTAATTTTAGCATCGTAAAACAGACTTCATTCAAAGTCGACAGAATCAAAATAAAACTATGAAAAGCAGTTTTGGGTCGTCTTTCCACTTTTCCAACCATCACAACTCTAGTTTTGGTTGAAATAAACACATAGTTTACTGATTTACATGTGAAAATATGTTGGCTCTATACATGCTAAAAGTACTGTTTTTATAAATGGAGTCTGGTGGGTTTTAGCGCTCGCGACTTCAGAGCTGTTTCTGGTTAAACCGAAAGGTCTCAAAGAGGTTTCAAAGGTCTATCTCTGTAGGGATCCTTTCCATAATGATGTCAGACACTTAGAATATTAATCTGAGTCTGTCAGCGGCCAAACGAGCACTTTTGTGAAGGTAAATACAAGATGGACCTTTGCCCTGTTAGCTTACATTGTAGCTTGTTTCTCCGCTGCCGACTGCAGCGTTCACGCTTAATACTGGACCAATGTCAAAGATCGTTGTTCCTACCAGTCACTTAGACACAAAGACACAGGAAAAAAAGGGTCCAGGTTGAAAAAAAACGGTAGTTTACCCTTTAAGTTAAGACATTTTGTTCATGTACGCTGGATTTGGGACAGATCTATAAACAAACTGAAATGATAACAAGCGATACTGAATGTTTAGACGAATGTACAGTATATATACAGTACAGGCCAAAAGTTTGGACACACCTTCTCATTCAATGTGTTTCTTTATTTTCATGACTATTTACATTGTAGATTTTCCCTTAAGGCATCAAAACTATGAATGAACACATATGGAATTATGTACTTAACAAAAAAAGTGTGAAATAACTGAAAACATGTCTTATATTTTAGATTCTTCAAAGTAGCCACCCTTTGCTTTTTTTGATAACTCTGCAAACCCTTGGTGTTCTCTCAATGAGCTTCATGAGGTAGTCACCTGAAATGGTTTTACCTTCACAGGTGTGCTTTGTCAGGGTTCATTAGTGGAAGTTATTCCCTTATTAATAAAAAAAATCTTTGAAGAATCTAAAATATAAGACATGTTTTCAGTTATTTCACACTTTTTTTGTTAAGTACATAATTCCATATGTGTTCATTCATAGTTTTGATGCCTTCAGTGAGAATCTACAATGTAAATAGTCATGAAAATAAAAAGGAAACGCATTGAATGAGAAGGTGTGTCCAAACTTTTGGCCTGTACTGTACATGCAGCCCCATGACAAGGTGCAGATATTACAGGGTTCGTACGCATTTTAACCAATGCTTTTCCATGATTTTTCGGCAAATTTCCATGACTGTGTGTTCCTGAAAATGTCAGTCGACATTATACAATTAGAATACCAATCTGTGTTAAAGTTTCCCCTCAGAGGTTTAGCTATAAAATGAATGACCATGTATGTGGTTCATAAAATCCCATGACTTTTCCCAAACCTTTTGGGTCTTTTTATGTTTCCAAAACCTTTATATAACTATAAATAACTTATATTATGAGACATGTGGAGAGGAGGTCACCTCTCTGTCGGGCAGCCCGAAGAGGAACTCCCTGTCGAAGCGCCCGGGCCTTCGCAGCGCTGGGTCGATGGAGTCCAGGCGGTTGGTCGCGCCGATGACGACCACCTCGCCGCGGCTGTC